>NC_080033.1:24379231-24606731 GCF_030020395.1 Manis pentadactyla
GAGTGTGGCTAGCACCGTGTGCCAAACCCAGGCCTGCTCCTCTCTGGCGCCCTGCTCCCCCAACAGGCAGACCGGCACTTGAAATCTGGGGTTCAGCATTTTCTCCGCGTGGTGAGGACTTACACCTTCCCACTTTGCGAAATCACATTATTCTAATGAGAATGCAAATGAAAGGAAAGCTGTGGGAAATGGCTCTAGATGAGTTTCTTGTCAAAAATGTTTTACTGGGGAGGGGTGCTGTGAAGGGGAGGGTGAGCCAAGCTCCCTCGTTTGCCAAGTGGCATTTTCTGGGGGACTCGCGTTGGGTGGCACATGGCCAAGTCTGAAGGAAACACATCTTCATTGATGTGCCTATTGTTACTGGTTCTTATTCATGGTATTTAAACAACTCATGCAGCTTTTGACAACTTCTCCCTTTTTGTATTTACATATGACTTTTAATTTTGGTTACAATTTCTGAGGACCAGTGGTCCGGGGAGATGGAGGAGAGAAGCAGGGTCAAGATAGGCATGGGTATGGCATCAGCTGAACCCTTCAAAAGCTCAGGCCCAGGAAAGTGCACTGAAAACGTTGTCACTGAGACTCAAGAACAAGCCAAGGCCCTAGGTTAGTCTGCTGGGCAAATGAACCACTTTTTAGAGAAAAGTGGGTGCAGAAGAGGAAGAACCACAAGAGGGGATCTTTCTGGGCAACTGTGCACACATCTTATTATGCCTAAAAGTGATGTCTGGTCCTATGTGGCCTTGGCTTTTATTTTTCATATACTGGGTGAGATGATCAGTGTTCTGTCTCCATCGGTGAGGGCTGGTTGGAATGGCCCCCTGAGGTCTTGCTATTAATGTCCGTATAGTGGTTCACCTGGATACTTGATGCTCAAACAGGTAGCTGGGCACACTTGCATGTAGCCCTGTCTGAGATGGCGCCTTCTCAGGGTGGACCAGAGCGATTCAGGTCCCTCAGTGAATACAGGATCTGTTAGACATGCAACAAGGTAGTTTCAAAAATAAAGTGCAACATGACTCAAAATGAAATAATGTCATGTGAGAGCCTCAAAGAACACCCCTGGGGTGGAGGGAGGCTGGAGGGTACCCTGTAAGATGATCTGAGCTCAGGAGCAGGTAAAGAACTCAGGTTTATGCTGAACCTTTTCTACTGATGGACAGTTCATCTATGTTCTTAATAAGATGTTACATTTCCATAGCATGCCATTAGATTGCAACACATTTTTTAGGGAAAGATGTTATCTTTATGGAGTTGACTTATTTGCAAACTTAACATAAGCTTTCAAACCCACAGAAAATATGGCAGTGTGTTTATATTTAAAATAGTTTTTTAAAAATCCAGTGAGTTTCTGTGAATTTACTTACCGCCCAATAATAGAGGGATAAAAATAATTTATACTCCTATTTTAATTAAGAGCAAATCATTTTTGTAAAGCAGCAGGAGCTCAGTCTAGTGGTTAGAACATGCGGTGGGGGTGGGCGCTCTTCCAGCTTTGTTTTTGGCTTGCGTGTGGACTGGCTCCCTCTTTGGGGGCAGGCTCTTTACTCCCCCAAATAGCTCTTTGCAATTCTTTATAATTTGCACCAAATCCACCAAAATAGTGCTGTTTAGAGTCCCTAACCAAAGGCATCCCATGTGGCACAGCCCCAAACCCTCATTTGAGATGTTGGTAGTTGATGTCAAGGACAGAGAGTTGGCTTCAAAGTGGAAGGGCTGGTGCCTAGGTGAGCAAGGGGGTTGTAGGATTTTCTACGAAAGTTGGAAGAGGAGCAGCATGTTATGTTTGAAGGGTGCATGTTTGATTCCCTTGGACACTGGAAGACACCCGGTGCCCATTGACACAAACATGTAAGGCTAGCCCAAGTCAAGAGGAGGGATGAGATCACAAAGGAGTGTGGATAGGGACAGGGATAATGGTCATAAGGGATGCTGGAGCTCAAAATCACACTTGCTCTGTATTCCCTCATCCAGCATATGGTTATTGAGTATGTGTGCCTGGTTTGGAGATGAATTTGAATGTGTGGACTGGGGCAGCTGGGAAGACTCCATGGCTAAGGGAGAGTATTGCTGGCACCTGAACATTGCTGGACATTCTCTGGGGACACAAATGAAGTGCAAGGAGCTGTTTCTGTCCTCCAGGGTTAACAGCTATGTTGGAGACCTAAGGTAGAGTGGCAGCACTGGGCAGTAAGTAATAAAGGGGCTTGTGGGTGAGTGTTGACTTTCATGAAGTAGTTCACAAGGAGATCAGAGCAAATCACACCTACTGTCCTAGTCTATCTCTGATGTAGGTATTGGGACAGAATGGGCTGGAGTGGATTGGTGCAAAGAGTGCTGGACTTGGATTCTGAGAACTGGTTCAAACTCTGAATCATCTGCATACTTACTCTAAAATCTTGGCTAAGGCTCTTCTACTGGCAGAGTGCCTATAACCAGGATATGTTGAAGTTAAAATGAGGTATATGAGAACATGCTTTATAAACTGTAAAGCTCCATGCATGGATATAGTAACTTGGGGCTTTTTGACTTGTTGTTTACACCAGCTTCTTTATAATCCCTAAAAAGGATAGACTTTGTATCTCTCCTAGGACCAAGTATACAGGTGGGCATCAATAAACAAAGATTGATCAGTAGGTGGTAGGTGAGTGAATTAATTTATATTGGCTGCTTTCAGAAGTGTCTGACTCTCTTGTAACAATAGTGCCTGAAAATGTCACTTAAGGAGCAGAAAATAATTTAATAGGGAAGTGAACAGACATACCTGTCTCCTCTCTTCTCCTAGTAATGAGCATGTATGTGCCATTCTGGTTTCCACCAAGGTGCAGGAAGGGAAGAGAGCAAAGGGCTCATTGCTTGTTTCCCTGCAAGGCACTTTCCCACCAGGGTGTTCTTCCTTGCATAATGGCTCTGAAAGTTGTCCTGTTCCCTCCCTTCACCCACCAAAGGTCACCAGATCTGGTGAATCTGGCAGAAGGCCACAATTAAGCCATTCATATGCCAGGTTCTGTCTGGGTCACAGAAGGACAGATCAGGGATGTGGCAGTTCCTGTACACGAGCCACTAGGGAACTTAAATCCCACCTCAAGGAAATAAGTAGAAATGACCAATAATTCAACTTTGGTTCTCACAGTAAGTGTGACAGAGTAAAGGGCACAAAATTTAAACTTAGACCTGCTTGCATTAGAATTTTCACCCTATTTGGTAACTTAGATGAATAGCTTAACGTCTTTGGGCCTCAGTTACCTTGCTGATGAAATGGGTATGAATAATATCTCTCTGATATTGCTGTTACAAACATTTAAAGAGAGATGTGTGTAAATGCTTATTATTATTATCAATTATGCCCTAATATGATTCAGAAATGGGAGCAGTAACTATGGGTTGGAAGAGTCAGGAAAAATGTCATGGCAAAGGAAAATATACTGCTGGGCCATGGTATTTCCAATCACAGTTACAGATGAGCAAAGCATGAGCCTGATAGTGGGGGAAAATATCAGGCCCTTGAGTCTGATGAGGGGGCAGAGGGGGTTCTCTTATTTGCTGTTACAGAAGTCAGAAGACTATTGAAAAGCAAGAAGTAGAGCAGACAGAGAAGCCAGGAAACCTGTTTCCCAAGACATCAGGTGGAAACACCTGGGTAGAGAGGACAACAAGGGTGGGAGGAAATTCAACAACCATCTGGTAGCTAGAAGTCACAAGCAGGGAGTGGAGAATATTTGGGGGCTGCATATTCATTCATTCAATAAAAAGTTATGGAGGATCTTCTTTGGGTCATGTACTGCCCTATGGCCTGGAGCTATAGTAAAAATAATTCCTTTTAGAGCTCATATTCTCATAAGAAGGAGATGGAGTAAAAGTAAAATAGTTAAATAAACTGTTAAGCATAACAGAAGGTTTTTAAATGTTTGGGGAAGAGGCCTATGGAGTGTCAGTGAAAGGGGTTGATCAATTTTAAAATTTGGTGGGTGAGAGACGCTTCACACTGATGGTGATATATGAGCAAAGACTTGAAGGAGGCGACTCAGGGAGGCCAGTGAATCAGCTAACACAAGAACACAGATGAGCAAGGGTGACGGTGTGGATCACGACAGCTGCTGTTACTGTCTTTTGAGCTGCTGCAAGAGCCAACATGGTCTGCTCATGGGCTGGATATCGAGTGAGAGAGAGAATAGTTGGGGATGGTTCCACGTTTGGGGGCTTGATAAAGGGAAGGCTGAAGTTGCAGTTGGCTGAGATAGAGAAATCTGTGCAGCAGGTTGGGGGAGAAAGGAAGATCAAGAGCTCATTAAGTGTGTGAATGCCCGTTAGACAGGAGTTGGATATGTGATTCTGAAGTTCAAGGGAGAGGTTCCTGGGTGGAATTATAACTTGTTGAGTTTATCAGCATATAGATGGAATTTAAAGCTATGAAACTAGATTTACTCAACAATGGAGTGATTATGTAGAGAAAAGAAAAGAGGTCCAATGACTGAACATTGAAGCACTTTCTCCATGAAGGTTGAGGAAATGAGGAGGATTCAGCAAATGATACTGGAAAGTTGCAGCCAATAACATAGGAGGAAAACCAAGATTTCTGTGTTCTGAAAGTCAGATGAAGAAAGTTTCCCAAGGACTAAGGAATGATCAGGTTCACCAAATACTGCAGATACGTCAAACCAGTAAGGACTGAGAATTTACCGTTGGATTTATCAACATGGAAGTCATTGTTGACCTTGATTCTACTGAAATTTGTTTACATATGTATATTAAGAGCATTATGTTAGGTTAAGTTGAAAAGTTCTGAGTTCTAGTCCCAAGTTCACCACATTCTTTTCTGTGACTTTGGGTAAGTTACTCAGTGTATGTCTGAATATTGCTTGTTTTACTGTCATCTGTGAATGTGAGGCAATGTTCTATATTGTTCATCTTAACTCTGGCTTTTATCTAGAATCAGCCTACCTCTTTAGATATAATCAGTTGACTAATATTAATTTGAGTAACCTATGGAAAGATTAATGTTCCCTCTAACATATCTGGAGAGAGTGGATTGTTACATTATCATAAATGTGTCTGGCACCAACTTTCTACCTCAGGAATCCATGCTGTGCCTGGTAGCTGTTGTTTTCTGGTGTTAGGCGCAGAGCTCAGTCAAGCTCTTTTGTTAATTGCTATCTCCATGCAAAAACTTACAAAATAAAACACAAACCAGAATATAATAAAAACAGAAAAGGAGAGATAGAGGATATTTGCATCATAGCAATGCAAAACAGCTTAAAAATTTTATGAATTACTCTTGTTCTTAAGAGACTTCCAGCCACTCCATCTGGCTTGACCACATTCTCTGTTCTTTGCTCTTTTCTTTCAGGATCAAAACCCCTTCGTATTAGTCAGGTTAATCTAGGATGTGCTGTGATTTCAAATAACTCCAAACTATCAGGGGTTAGCTCAACAAAGGTTCTCACACATGCACCTCCTCTGGAGGTCTCAGGACGGCCGTCGTCTAGGGATAGCTCAGCGACCCAGGCTCTACCTCCTCAGTGGGGGTTTGCCCCATTTGTGTGGTCGGGGAGGAGAATCCTGGAGAACCCTGCACGTGCAAGCAAACCCTAAGCCCTGAAGGTGGCTATGTTACTTCTCCCAACTCACTGGCCTTAACTAGCATAAGGCCCATTCAACTACAAGGGGGCTGGGAGATGCAGGAGCACATGGACAATTGGGAAGTATGTTTCTGCCACATTCCTTAAAAATCCTCTCATTTTCATATGCAGAGTAAATAATTTTCCCCCAAAGTTAGCTTCTAAAGTCCTTCCTCAGCCTTTAAGCAAGTCAGCATCCTTCTCCCCCCTGTCTGGTCTCTGTCTGGGAAGGGGGGAGAAGATGCAGGGGATGGAGGGAGCCTGTTCTCTGGATCAATTATAATGACCAGATGGGCCACTGGATTGGTTGTGAGTGCCCCCTTAGAGACTGTAAAGCACCACAGCCATAGAAAACATTTCCGTAGGGCTCACTCAGTGCCAAGGGCTTCACATGTATTGATGTAACTGATCCTCAAAAAACCCTACAAGTTAGGCAACATTACTAGCTCCACATTGCAGATTAGCAACTCGCCTAAGGCCATTCCAGTAATAAGTATCAGAGCTGGTGCTCAAGAGCAGGCCGTCTGATTCAAGGACCATGCTTTTGATCATACTGCCTCTTTATAGAATTGAGCACTACACAAATGTGCCTCTCACCATCCCTTCACAGCATATGTACCACTGTTCTAAGGATGGAAGCAGTCCAGATTGTGGTAGCAAGATACTGGGAAAAGAGCCCTACTAATAAGGCTCCCTGCTTTTTTGTTTTTGTAAGGAATGGTATGGCTGCAAAGAAGGGTGCTTTGGGAAAGTGGGCTGTGTGATCAACATTAAGAAAGTTAACAAATATCTGTTTCTCCTCTACCTCTGGCACAGGGAGAGTTATACTTCCTTATCCTCAAAGTTAGGAATCACCATGTGATTCATTCTGGCCAGTAAAATAACATGTCAATTTTGGTGAAAGCAGTTAAGCTGGTCTTTGCTTCTGCAGGCTGTCTTCCTTGTTGATTGGGAAAGCACACAATACTATAGAGGCTATAGGAGTAACATCAGACTGAAGCTGACTAGATTGCTGCACTGCCACAGGGAGGACACCTGCCTCAGAGAGTTCTCAGGGCTTGGGCAAGAGCAAGAAATAAAATTTTATTTTAAGCGTCTGAGATTTTGAGCTTTCATGTTACTGGAGCAAAACTCAACCTATCCTGCCTAATGTAGGTGGTATTTTGAAATGTGAGTCAGGGTGGACTTTGAGGTGGGTTGGTTGAAAAGTTTGTTGTCACTTAGTCTATCTCTTTGCTGGGCATTAGAAATATAACTTACTTTGAACCTTTCTTCTGTTTTATCTTGGCAATTGGGTTCAATTCTCAGTCTCAGTGCTGTGCTCCACTCTTCAGAGAGAGGCTCCTTGGGGGCAGCATGCTGGAGAAGCCATGTATCCAGGGTCGGACAAGGGACTTGGAGCTCCAGTTATATTCCTCCTGAACGCCTCATGTTCTACCTCTTGGGAAGGGCTAAGGACCCTGTGTAAAAGCTCACTTCTTGGATTTCTGCCTTGGAGGCAATATTTTCCAGGTAGTTCATTGAAACTTTTCACTGTCAGTAAAATTTATCCATTTCAGTTTTTAGACCTTTTCTGAAGAATGTAATGCAGTGCAATCCTTGACTCCTTTCTTATCTCCCATCCTTCACCTAATCTCTCAACAACTGCTTTGCCAGGCACTAGGAACGATAGTTCCCAATGCTTGGTGATTAGCATTTTCTCAAGCAATTTAATACGGACTTCATGCAGAAGAGAAGGTGAGTCTTAGGACATGTCTAAGATGGCCTCACTTCCTTCTGTGTTGCTAGGCTCAGCTTCCGGGCTTGATTTGTAATGTTTGGGGAATCTAAAATCAAAGGGATTATTTTAGAAGATTAAAGGCATTTTCATGCAAGATAGGAAAACACTTCTCTAACATTCTGATTGTCTTCCTAGTAACATTCGCCAGGGCTCTCCTGTCCCTCCCATTTCAATGCCTAGTGATGTCCATAGTTTATCATGAATGTGGTTCAAAACTCATATTGTAGAAGCTAAACTGTCTCTCCCCTAATTCTCTAAGAAAGAGGCCTTCAGGAGGAAGGGCTGACTTGACATGTGGAATGATTTCTTAGGTTTCAGTCCTGGAGTTGTTTCCTTACTCACAAAGCATTTGTTCTTTTAAAGGAACCAATATGTTTGTTTAACTGACATGAAACAAGCTTGACTCCAAAAAGATTTAGCTTAATATCTGCCTATGCATTCTGGGGGCTGGCCGTCTGTGGGATGTGCATTAAAGGCCTGGCGGTGGCACGGCTCGTCACGTATGATATTGGGCCCACAAATGTGACGTGATGCCCATGTACTCTTGAGGGTAATTTGATGTGCCAGCCAGCTCGATGGGCAGAGAAGCTATAAACACAGTTGTCACAAGTGAGAAAGCGCGCTGGGTCGAAGGCAGGCTGGAGAAGCAGACAGCACTGGAACCTGTCTCCAAGCCCTAATGAAAGTGTTAATTAGTGGATTACAGAATTTACAGGGAGAACAGCCTCTCCAGCAGACCCTTCCGGTGACACACTCTTCATTAACTACTTATTTCTCAAACCTCCTTTCCCCGTCCAGGCAAATCCAGGGGGGGAGGAACGCAGATGGAACTGTGCTGCAAAAGGGAGGCTTCCTGGGGCCCCTCGCTAAAAAGAGGAGGCCAGCAGGGCATGTGGCTGTCTGATGTTCATAGGAGTAAGTACACATTTAATCTACATAATCATTCATCTTTCTTTATGTAAAAATGATTAGTAAATAGGGTTTTTAAGCAACTGTTTAGTTTACACATTGGCATCATAGATTAACTTATTTCTAAAACACTTGATTTTATCACTCTGCCTAATGATTTGTCACATGATTTATTGGGTAATATGATAAATCATGTGCAATTTATTGTTTATCCTATAAAGAGTGCAACAATTCATTAAACAGTGATGAAACCCAGCAGTTGTGCAGGAAAGCCCACCTTGTCGGCTGTTGCACTCTGTGGGGCGAACAGTCTTCCAGGAGCGGGGTGGACCCTTCGTGTGCCCAGGTTTACAGCAGGGGGCAGCTAGACTGAGCTTAAATTAAATAGTTTTAGAAAATAATGGTGCAGTCATAATCTTATACTCTAGCCATATTTATTTTATATAGAAAAATAAAGTCGAAAGCCTGATGGGTGTTAAATCCACGGATTTATTTGTGATAATAAATGTGGCATTCTTTGTTACGAAGGCATTAAACTTAATGGCAATCTTTCATAATACTGCATGGCAGTTGTGTTTCCCATTCCCTGGCTTTATTTCAGGCCACAGCACCAGCTGAAAGGTCTTGGGGATGTTTCTGGGTATTCTCCAATGTTAGAGGACATTTTAGTGCATGAGGCCTGGGTGACAGTCACAGAGCAAAGGGCCCAAACCCAGGTCCTGACCTCTGAAACTGAACCTCCTCCAAGGGACACAGGGGCTAGTAAATGAACTAGCAGTCAAAACCAAGACTGCTGATTACTCCTTTCACCTCGTGGGTAGAGGCCAGGTATTGCCCACCTTCTCCTGACCTGTCCTCTTGGACTCCTAGCTTACTTCTTTGCTCTTCCTTCCTTTCTGTGTAGATGTTTTTGCCCATGCAACCTCAGATGTCCTTCTTCCATCAAGGGAGACTCATTCTCTTTCCTTCACTCAGCACAAATGGCTTCACCAGTTCATTTGTGGCTCCAGTATGTGTCTGACTCTTTAAACTTGGGTGGTCAGAGCAAGGCACCTGCTGACCACTCAGATTGGGTGGGTTTGAGCCCAAGACCCAACTGAGGCCAATCACACTGGATTAAGTGGATACAGCCAGAGGAAAGTTCACAGCAGTAGAAGGTAGCTTGGAACTGCTGGTGGCCACATTGCCCTCCCAAGAGCATAGGCAGAGTGCCTTGGGGGCTCAGTCAGCACAAGCAAAGGCTTGGAGAGACCCAGTTCTGTGTTCATTGGTACATTGCATGTTCATTGGTATGTGATACTGTCTGAGTCCCTGGATCTAGCCCTATCTGAAACAAGCTATACCCTAGGGCTTTCTTGTTCTTATTTTCTTTTTTGTTCAAGCCAGTTTGACATAGATTCATAATTTGAAAACATCTCATTGGTACCAGCTCTCACCTAAGGCCCCATCCATATCTTTTCATCAGGAGATCTTATATGGGGAAGGAACTCTTTACTTCCTGATGTCCCTTCTCCATCTCCATGATGGCATGCATGCGTGATCCTCTGAGGGCAACAGGTGTTAGCAGAGGTACAGAGGGGCTACCGCCTTATCCAGAACAGTCCTACCTTGACAGTGTTTTATATACTGGGCATTGCAAATTTCCCTTTAAAAATTAGTTCAACAATTACAACTGGAAGTATGTAGCACTTTAGCTAGACTGTAAGCTCCTGCAGGGAAGGCACAGTGCCTTGTATACTGCGTAATATGTGGCACATGGTACCAAGCGTGACATGTTTTTATGTGGTAGACCCTTGATAAACATGGGCTAATTATTTGATTAATTGGAGGAAAAAGAAGACAATCTGAGTGTGAATGACAGATGTTTATTAAGTTGTCAAGAGGCTAAGTGGACCTTTAGTAGAGGCTGTTTTTGCATGCAGAGGGAATATGGTAGATTAGAGTTGGTTACAAATTCTTTGCTACTCCTCCCGTTGAGGGCTGGAGTCTAATTTCCGTCCTCTTGAATCTGGGATTAGCTTTAGTGATTTTCTTGATCAATAGATTCTGGCAGAAAGGACGTTCTGGCCCTTCCACTTCTAGGTCCTGAGTCCTTGTCATTTCTGCCTGGTCCTTTTATAATGCTTGCCCTGGAAGGAGCCAGCCTCCATGGAAGAAGTCCAGATATCCTGAGACTGCCGTGCTGTAAGGAAGCCCAGCCTACCTGTGCAGGGAGGCCACAGGAAGAGAGACCTGAACAACTGCCAGCTCCTCCAGTCATTCTGGCCCAGGCAGCAGCCACAGGAGTGAAGAAGCTGTTGAGTGACTCCAGCCCCTACCATCATCTGATGGTAACCACCCAAGAACTGCTGAGTCAATGTATAGAAATGGGAAAGATGATGATATTTGCTGCTATGTTTGGGGTGGTTTGTCACCTAACAACAGACAACCAGAACTGAGAGGTGGCTCCTTTATCACACATGCAACATGTGGGATACTCCCGTGTATTAGGGACTCTGAGTTACATGATCTCTAATGTTCCTTTAACCTTAAAATGCAGTGGCCCTACTAGTCCTTAGTGTTGATAGTTTGTCTTCCCATTCTGGCCCATCTATTGGTTGGGAGTGTCTGGACTGCAAGTGAGGACACCTGTGTTCTGACCTTTCTCTGACAGTAAGGAGCTGGGCATCCTTGGAAAAGCATTTTTATATCCTCCTGTAGGTCTTAACTCATAGGTCTCAACTTATGTGTCTCCTCCTGAAGAAATCCCCCTGGACCCTCCATCTAGCCTGTCGGCCCACCTCCAGCCAGGCACTAACCCATTGACCCATTTCGTTTTCTTTGTAGCACTTGGTATCATCTTGTACCTGGGATGACCTTAGGAATTTGTTTGACCCATTTTCTTTGGTCTCCTGTGGACTGTGAACAAATGACAACAGAGACCTTGGCTTGAGCTTCAAAAACAGTGTCTGTCACAGATTCCAGTGAATACTACTGAACATCAGTAAATATTGTTACAATGAATAGGCAACTTCCATTCCCCTGTTATGCTTACTGTGAGGTGGCTATGAAGCTAAATGACATCTGTGTTGCATTCTGACTTGAACAATCCAAGATCTTAGGATCTGAGGACTAGAGAGCTTGGAACAGGCCAGAAATAAATATTTACGTAACCTACAAAAAGTTAGAGCATGAGAGTAGTGATTCCTACCTGTGAATGTCTTCTGCTTTGGGAGGTGCCAAGAAGACCTCAGGGGCTCCCAACATGCTCAGTGAGCCAAACTGCTGTGGTTATGGGTGAGTGTTTGGCCAGTTGCCAGTTCTCCCACCCCTAAGGTGCTTGTAAGTTTTGGAATGTGTTTATGCCACATCCCTCTGAATACCTCATAAAATACTATTTGCCAATAATGTCACCCAGTAATTACATTTGCTGAACTCACGCTGCCTGTGTGTATGCTCTTTTTTCATTACGGAGCTTCAACCTTTATAATGTTACCAATTGACACCATAATTAGTATAGTTTACTGCTGCACTGATTATGAGGGGTCGCCTTGTCAATCAGCCTGTGTTTGTTTCTGTTTGAGGAGCCATTATTCCTTTACCTCTAAACCTTGGCTAATTTGCAGGTTACCTGGGTGCAGGGCTATGTGTATGTAAGAAAGGGGTGCTCCAAGGGCCTTCCTGCACTTGGCTGCCCAGCTCTTCATTGGTCATTTTGCTTCTAGTCTTATGACATAATGCCTGTGGCCAAAACTCTGGGAAGGAGGAGAGTCCCCTGAGCCTGCGTAAAGGGTCAGGGTGCCGCAGACCACTCTGCCTATTCCCTGGGAGCCACACTGCTTCAACAAATTGCCCAGCCTCTCTGTGGCTCCGTCCCCCACCCAGCTCTCCTTCCTGCCCTACCTGCCTCCAGGGGCTTCAAAGAGCTAACAGATGTGGAAGAGCTTTTGAAATAGGCATGCCATATAAATTCAAGGTGTTTGGGAATGGTTTTCTCATAAACCTGCCAACACTATCTTCTTGGAAAAGACAGAAGTCGCAAATCCACTCTCGTTTTAATTTACCCTGGTATTTCCTCAGCAGATGGCTAAAGAGTTACTTGTCATGTGTCCTCTGTACCAGCGCCTAGAGGCTAGCGCCTTCCCTGTAAGCCCCAAGGACCATGGCCTCCCTGAAAGAATGGGCCTGGCTTTCTGTGATCCCCAGGAGTAGGGCAAGTGCCTTTCCCTTGCCCTCTGAGTTCCTGGTGCTCAGTGTGAGAGGCAGTGTCTCCTTTCTCAGCCTCTCTTGCTCATTCCGCAGTGGGGGGTGGAGAGACTTCTCTGAAACCCAGATATTTCGCTCCTGGAACTTGAGGAGAGCACACCAAGGCATGCGCCAGCCTGCCCTCCAGAAGCAGGGAGAACCATTTCCCTGTGCCCCACACAGTGCAGATAGGTCACTACCACCCTTCCACGGGCTGCGTATCTGTCTTCCCTGAACACCCAAATTCCCCACACATGGGCCCTAAGTTTGAGTGCATAGCTGGAGGGAGAATTAGGAAGTCCAGTTTTAGTTGAAGCTCAGCCCTTACTGTCCTGCCCGGCTCAAGCTGCCATATGGCTCCATTTCTCACTTAGTCCAGATCTCAGCACGGGCTGGTCACACCTGGGATCACAAGATGGCTAAAGTTGGAAACAACTTAGACCTTTAACTTCACCTATTTCCCAGGTGGCATTCTTGGGGATGAGTTTCCTACTGGGGCACAACCAGCTGCAGTCGCAGGAAGGTCCCTCCACTATGTGGCAGCCCCTGGCTTCTTAGAAAACATCCTACTTGCTGCTCAAACCAGCTTCCCCCAGCTTACATCCGTCAGTCCCAGCTTTGCCCTCCGACACTGCACAGAGCAGGGCTGTTCCTCTGTTTCTCTAGAATCCTATTTCTTTTTTTTATTTTTTATACTTTAGCTCATCTGTCTCCCTCTCAGGACACCTGAGGTACAAATTCCAAGGGTCAGGCTTTCACACTTGTCACAACAGCAGCCACTAACTCATGTAGGATTTCAGCCTCTTCCTGGAAACCTGTGGCAGTGACAGTACTTGTTTCCCAGGTTGCAGCCTCCCTTTTTAAATTGCTCTGATGGCCTAACAGACACATTGTATCTGGACATTGCTGCTTGGGTGTTAAATGCCGACTGCATGCCAGCTATGCTGCAGAATAAATCACATGAGGGGGTCCCTGCCCCTTTGGGACTCAGAGACTGGCTGAGGAGGGCCAGTTAGAGACATCACAGGCCTGTGAAGTCCTGCTCTGGCTCTTGGAGCTGAGAGCAGGGGAGGGGATGGCTTGAGACAAGTGCTATGGTCCTCCTCCCCTGTGCTCAGGGGGACACTGTGACACTGTGGTCTTCCAACCACACTCTAGTTCTCTTTCTTCCTGATCACCCCTTCCAGCTATCTTCCCCAGCATCTCCTGCTTGGAACCGAAGCTCCTCCCTCTGAAGAGTCCGGACTCCTCCCCTGAACACTTCAGTCCTCTGCATGACCTCCCTTGATCCCACTCTCTTTCCAAGGCACTGCCATGCTCAATTTGGGACCTTGGCAGCTTGGAGAGGCAAGGGTCTTAGCAAGTGAGCTGACCCTCTTATAGAGATGGAGAAAGGCATTTTGTAAACATCAGAGCAAATTCAAACTCCCAGTGGAAGCGCGTGTAATGTGGCTTATGCTAGATTACTCTTGCTTAAGTTAGAGTCTGTGATTTAGCATTCCTGTTTAGCTGCAGAATTCCACGGAGGATATTGCTGGATCCCAAATCTTTTGTCAGTGTAATTGAGCATAACATCTTTTCAGGTTTGTGTTTCAAAAGATGCATTATCTTCTCTCATCCATTTGTTTTATATGAGCTATTCAAAACTTTTAGCTTGCCCCATCCCTCTGAAGGAATTTGGGTTTTAGGCTGATAATTTATGTTTATGCTGAGAATGCGATTTCCTTTCTGCACCCAGGATGATTAATAGAGTTCTCTCTGTAAATTAGTATGGGAGAGGATATAGGTAAATCACCAACCAAACAGAATTTCACTTTGTTCCAGTGATTTCCTCAAGCTCTTCTTATTCATGTTCCCTAGATACACAATTGCACCCTGACCATTTGCCTTTTGCTGCCCTAGCATGTCCTCATCCTTATTTCCCACCTCCTGACAGCCCTCCTTTAGAAGTAAGGGTCAGCAAGCCACCCTCTCCCCTCCACCAAGTCCAGCCTGCTGCCTGTTTTCATGCAGTGGGTGAGCAAAGAATTTTTTTAAATTTTCAAAGGGTTGAAAAACTCAAAAGAAGAATAATGTTTTCTGACACTTAAAAATTATATGAAATTCAAATTCAGTGTCCCTAAATAAAGTTTTGTTGGAATACTGCCACACTCATTTGTTTACATATTGTCTGGCTGATTTCACATTACAGAGGCAGAGTGAAGCAGCTGCAACACAGACCTTACGGCCTGCAAAGCCTGAAATACTTACTATTTGGCCTTTTGCAGAAAAACTTTGCCAACTTCTGCACTAGAAAAAGAGAGTTCACTTGTGCCTCAGATGGATATTGGGGTTTTGGATGCCTAGGCTGCCTTTACTCATCTTTTAGTGACCTCATCTTAACTTTCCGTGGATAATTCCCCTTCCCTCACTCTCAGTCCGCCTGAGTGAATGGGCTTGACCCTCCCACTCAGCCTGGCCCCACCCACAGATGGAGCACATGACTTAGGTTGGAGCCAATCACCTCATTTCTCTCCCCTTATGGCAGAGTGATTGGCTCAGGATGGTCGATTGGCTCATCTGGACCAATGAGGTCTGCAATGGGGCTTCCCATGGGGAAGCAGGTACTTTTCCTGTGAAATGTGAATGAGGGCACACACAGGTAGAAGCTATTACAGACATCTTAAGACAGTGAGGGACTTGATAAGGGAGTCAGAACTGATGACTTTATTTCAGTTCCAAATCAAGTCAGACTCAACGTCCCACCCCTTGTCTGTTTGGTTGAGTCTATGAGTTTTTGCTTAAATCTGTGCTTCTGTAATTAGGGTAGTTAGTTGCATTTGTGCCCCTTACAATAAAGTCCCAGCTGACATGAGCCTGCTGATGCCTGTAGACTTCTGGGAATGTCTTCCCATGGCCCCAGGGCTGGCCAGGGGGAACCCCTAGCACTGGACCAGACACCTGCTTCCATTGAAGCTAGGAGTTGATCTCAAAATCTCAGGTGGACTTCTCCTGCCTTCCCAGAAGTGATGGCGACAGACCTCTGGGTCTGCAGCAGTGGAAGAAGGTGGACCACTGAGCCGATAGGGCAGATATGCCATCACCAGCACCTTCCAAGCACCTGCCATCTCTGAGGCAGAACTTTGGCTGTGTTGACTAGCAGAGAAACACAAAGGTGAGAGGAGGTGCGTCTGGCTTTGGGAGCAGCCCAGATCATTTATAGGTTATAGGGTCATGAGCACACACTGCTGAGTTTCCATGAAACTTGAGGTCCTCCCCAGTGGGAGTCATAATAACAGCTGTTTTTCCCTTGGGTAACAGGTATTGTTAACCTACTACCTTCAGCAGGTGTTGTAGAGAATAATTAAGATAACCCAAACGACTGCGGCGTGTAAGCTGTGCAACAATGAATGAACGCTGCCGGGGGTTCTGGTTCCCAACAAGGGCTGCTCTGCTGACCAGTAGGGCTTAGGGGGGAAGTGGGGAGGATGGAAGCAGGGCTGTGGATGGAAGCATGTCTTGCCCCTTTTGTGCTCCTCATTTAAACTTGCTGCTGAAGTGAGCAAAGCAGGTACTATTAGCTCTATTGGAGGAAGGAAGAAGCTGAGATTAGGGAGGTAGGGTGACCTGTCTAAGATCTCACAGTTGGGGTTATATCAGGTCTTCAAGTTCTTAGTCCAGACATTGAAGCAAAGCTGCCTTCAGAAACAAAGGCTGGAGGAAGTAAGAGCAGTCTGTGATGGACCAGCTGTCGGTAGGACACACATGTCAGCCAGCAAGGCTAATAGTATGTCCTGGCCCAGCCCCAACAGGGCCTGGCCGCCCACAGGGCCAGAGGAGGTGGCTGACTCTGGCAGGGTGTGGACTGCAGTGATGACGGTGATAGGGTTCTCTTTGCGTGCCCTCCATGTTACACATGAATCTGGGGTTTCGTGGATAATTAAATAGGCCAAGAAAACAACATGTGGCTGCTTGGGGTTTAAAAGAATCAGTGCATATGGACCCAATTTCCTCTGTAGCATGAGTGTATTTAAGCTTTAAGTGGGAAGTGCCTGGGATAGATGAAGTCAGAATGCCTGAAGTCTCTAGTCCCCAGACCGCCTCGCTGTGATATCCCATTGCTTTAACATAGGATTCAGTTTACACCTTCGGTAGCCTCAGTAAGGTCTGTCTGGAATTATGCCATGAACTGATGATCCCTTCACAGCTAGATGTTTCTCAAACACTAGGTTGTGGGGTGAGCCCCACTTAGGCCCTCCATTTTATTCTTCAAAATGGGTCCATGTTAGATGGCTCATGGTGGTACTTCCTGCTTATATGGAAGAGGGTGGACACAGTTGGGTGTCGGAGATGCTCAGAGCTAGGCATGTCAGCCAAGGCCAGGGAAGGGTCCAGGATATGTGAATAGGGACGCAGGCATGGAAGCCTGGTGAGGGGGTGTGTTTGGACCCAGTCCCTTGAAGAGAAAGTCCTTCACGCGGGAGGAGGTGCGAGGAGGCGGGAGGAGGAAGGAGGACTGAAAGGCGACACAGACGCAGCGTGGCAGGCTAAGGAGGGCGGTTTTGGATGGAGCCCTGGAGGTGGGCAGCTCTTTCCTTAAATCCAGCCGAGCCTCCAGCCCTGCCAGGCACCAGAAAGACCATGGCTGAGCGTTTTATGGAGGAAGGCACTGTAAGCAAGAGAGGCCTTCATAAGGGCCATCAGCTGTCAGTACTGCAGCCCCAAACAAGGCGCAGGCTCGTGTAGGGGAGTGGCAAGAAGGTTGCCCATCAGTAGAGAAAGATCCCAGGCCTTGCCACTGGAGTCAGTGTGTATAGCCCGTGGAGCAGAGATCCTCTAGAATGTGCTGTCACAGCCCAAAGACGGCACATAGGGGTGGGGGTGGGGAGGCAAGGGGACTGTGCAGCTTCGTGACACCCTGAGGGCAGGGGCTTCCCTGGCGGGCTCCACCTCTCGCTGCGGTTTGTCTGGGGAGGAGTAAAGTCCCAGGGAAAGCTCCGTCAGGAGGGAAGGAGTGACACGGCTGCCCTTATTCTCTGTCGATGGGGAAAAAAAGGCAAAAGACTTTGCCTCCATGTGACAACAGAAATTTGTTTGGGAACTCATTTTCCACAGCCCCAGGTAGACAAATTAACCCATCCATTTGCTATAAATAAGCCAAAATCTCTCCCTGAGACATACTGCTTTCACTAAATTTTTGCTATTTCTGCACTTTAGAAAAGGCAATAAAGTGGCATTTGTTCTTCTGGGCTTTGAAATTTGGAGAGGCCACTTGTGGTGAAAGATGAGGAGAGGAAATCTCTAGAAGAAAGTTCTGTGTGTCTAGATCAACGCTGGGACTAAAGGGGCTGGCACTGGTCTGTGGGGCCAGTGTCCGGAGGGGTAAACACTTTTCAGAGCTCAGACATGGGAGTTGTATTGCTGGTTAGAAAGGATGGCAATGATAATCTGTTTGAGATTGTTCAGTCTTCTTTTTCCACTCACTTCAAGAGCATATATTCCTCAGAAATAATTCAGGGAGGGTGTTCACTCCCTCGTGCATGACTACACTCTGCTGTAATGACCCCTTGCGTCTCAGGAGAGAAAGCCAGGGTATCACCCTCATGGGACTGACTGCTCAGTAGGAGGACCAGGTAAGCACAACAGAAATAAGGGAAAATATGGAGCTCCCACCGTTTCTGAACATCCGGAAGAGGCTCTCAGGCAGGGGCTGAATGGGGAAGGCTCTAGGAGGAGGTGAGCATCCCTGGAGCTCAGGGGTGTGGAGGAAAGAGGGGACACAATTATCAGGGGGAGCAAGCCTTCCTCTGTAGCTGAGGCAGTGACAGAGGAAGGATTCGGAAAGGGCCAAGAAAATGAAGACGCCAGCTGAATGCTTCCATCTGCGCATCTGATTGAATTATGGGGAAAGAGGAGGTTTGGGGAAGCTGTTGGCAGATCTCAACCACGTTGTGGCAAATGAGGCCCTTTGGCCTTTTGGAAAACCCATGCTTTATTAAAATAAATTAAAAGAGATTGAATCCTTCTGTTCCCTTCTCTCTGCTCCATCCTTTGAGGCAGGCACATGCTGCTCACCATTGTTTTACCTTCAGATAGCTTGCACTGTGGAAGGGCAAACCTGTAATTACCCTGCCTGCCGAAAATGATGGCTGTCGCTTAAGAGAAAACCTGACTGCTTTCCTTCTACAGGGTCTCTGGTTCGTGCCAGAGCATCTGTCTGTAATCTCTTCAACTAGGGCTTTGTCTGAGACAGCCCAGTGGCAGGGAAATGACAGGGTTGCTGGTGGCTAGATGAGATGGTGGGAGGAGCACAAGGTTGGTTCCAGGGATGCTGGGCCCGCATCTCCAGGCCCCCGCCCAAACACAGGAGGAAACTACTGGTTCAAAGCATGGTCCCTGCCACCGCCAGAGAGAGCTCACACCTCAGGTCTCTCTGCTTGTGTGTCTTGGAAGGAGAGAGGAGGCTCCTGGTCAAGCCCTAGAATTAATGTCCAGGAATCATTTAATGACCTAGTATGGGAGTCATGGGATCAGAGAAACGCTCATCAGTTAGAGCACATATGGTTGTGAGAGAAACCCACCTCACCTTGGCTTGTGCAAGGAAAGAGATTTGCTGGTTAACTAATTTATTGGTTAACAGATGTCCAGGGATTTTTCAGACTCACCGCAGGCTTGACCTGGAGGCTCACCCACATGACAAAGTCCTTGACTCTGCCCTCTATAGATTTGGCTTCGTCCTGTGATCATAAGATGACTTGACTGCGAACTGTTCTCAGGGCAGCTTTCTTCTTCCATCTCCTAACAGTACCAGTTAAAGTCAGTTCCAATCATTAAGACAGTTGCACAGGGAAGGGCAGTGGAATACCCCAGTGAACTCAGCCATTCATATGTTCCACTCCTGGGGCTGGTGCTAGATTGACTTCATAAGAACCATAAGGAGAATTATGGAATAATTTAGTGGAAATGATGGGCTATTGAGAAAGGACATGGGGGAAATCAAAGCTAGGAGGGTAACTGATGGATGGTCACTGCATATGCTAAAGATTCTATCAGAATCTTTAAGATCAGAAGTCTCTGTTTTGGTGAGTCATAGAGAAATGGTTGTTTTCTTACTCTGTATACTGGGCCACCCTAGACATAGTCATTCTAGAATAATTGGTTCAATAGGAACCTTAGAGAGCATTCTGGTTTTTTCTCAAAGCCAATGCTTTTCTCAAAGACCTTATGAAATGTGTTAATACACAATTGAAATGTGCTAATACACAATAGCTATCCCAATGTAAGGGTGTTGGCTTACAAATAAAAGAAAATCTTTGTAACTCCCACTCAGATTTTGACTTATCCACCCCCTTTTCTCAACTTCGGCATTGTCTTACCCTGAATGGGCTACCTGATTTCTTTTGTCCTTTTCAAGAAATGTATTTCCTTATACTTCATGATGACATACAAGTCTCCCAGGAAGACACTCTATCTTACCTGAAAGCAAAGAATCCTTAGCTTCAGATATTTTCTGTTATATCTTCCCCTTCAAAACTTACCAGTCTTAAGTATCATGCACTCAGAACTTTGCTAATCCAAGCTCAGATATTGAAGACTATGGCTTCAATGGCTCATTGTGTCATGATACTTATCAGGACATAAGTCTTCAGAGTGTAAATCAGTGCCTTACATGAAATGGTGAGGCTTGAATTTGACCTGTAGAGAAAAGAGAACTGGAGGTAAGAAAGTCTGTCAGAAACTCTTCTTGGCCTTTGCAAGTTCCAGGGGAAAGATGATACAGCTTCAAGAGGCAATTTTGTGATGTAGTTCTTGTCTTTGATCCCCTGGCCTTTGCAAAGAATTTTGTTTGCATCTGCCTCTGACCTTCTGAGGGAAAAGAGGAATTTCCTCGAGTGTAAAGGTGGGCACACTGCCTGTCTTTCTGTCTGTCTTCCTGTCATACAGACAGAACTTTGGCCAGGAAGTAATTATAGCAGGAAGAGCTACAAATACCCAGGGAGAAAACAAAAACCAAACAAAGACCCTGACATTGGGGTAAGCAGAAATAAGCTTAGACATAATGAACTTTTTTTTAGAGAGAGGTATTTGCGATAATTAAGGAGAACTCAGGGAAATCAGGGAAATCCATTTTTTGGAATTACTTAAAAATATTACATATATGCCTGAATTAGCATCAATATATTAGTATCAGAGGTCTAGATCAAATAACCTTTTAGGGGTTACTTCCAGCTGTTGAGTTGTAGATTCTAAAGAAAAAAGATTAAAAAATCAGTTTCTAAAGACCCCTGGAAGAGATTAGAGTCACTAGAAAATGGAAAACTAATCAATTCCATGTACTTTTCTGAAGTGCAATGTTTATTGGGCATCTGCTCTGCATCGAGAACTGCATGGAGGGAAATGAGACAAGAGAAGGCAAGATCCCTGCCCTCAAGGAATCAGATAACAAGCACTGAGAGCCCACGAAGAACCATGTGTCAGTCTATGCCTTGGAAATATGGTAGCAGACAAGGCAGATGCTGTACTGGATCTCTCGGATTTTATACTTTTGGGGGCAAGGAAGATTATTTTAAAAGGTAATCAGGATGGAGGGGAGGGAATACTGGAAGACACTGAATCGCAGAGAGTAGTGGGAAAGAAAGTGAGGGTTGGTTTGAATACTGAAGAATGAGCAATCTAGTTGGGATGTCATATCAACATCGGGTACTGTGCAAAGTTGCCTCTAAGGCTGAGTCTTGGAAATACGGTGATTTGTTTATAGGCTTCAGTCTCTCTCTCCCCATACTAAATAAAATGATCAGAGGACTATCAGAATTTAAAGGTATATGTCACAAATTTTTAGCAATTTCTACTATATGGTATCTGGTGGTAGCCACCTCTTGCTAAAAAAAAAAATGCATTAATGTGGAAATTAAACAGTTATGTATTCTAGCAAAATTCCATCTATACCTTCTAATTTGAAGGAGAAATAGCTTATGCCAAAAGCTTACTAACCTTAAATTACTGAGCATTTAGAAAATAAAGATAATGAGCTCACTATCAATTCAAATTCATGAGATGCAACCAAAGCAAAACTTAGAATTCATAACCCTAAGTAATCTATTATTTAAAAATAAATAAATGAAGGATAAATGCAAAAACTCACAGAAGAGTTTTCTCTAAAATTTTTTCAAGGTTCAAACATGGGCAGGTTATTTCCAAACTTTAGTAAATAGAATAACCCCATGTTAAGTGCTTCATAATTTATTTAAGAAGACTATCAAAATATTGATGTTAAAGCTAGACCATATACCACAAAAGTCACAATAGACTAACTTAGAGGTACAGACTTAAATTATTAAACGCTAAAATACTCAAATCCAATGTTATAGAAAATACTTTATGATAAAGGAAACATATTTATAGAAAATAAAAATGATTCAATATTGGAAGATCTCTTAATATATTTAGTCATAAGAATGGTGCAGAACAAAATGAAAAAAAATTCCCAATTACTGAAAATTGATAAAATTTAAAAATAATCTGTTAAAAGAATTAGATTAGGAAGGTGCTTTTGAAACTTGTAAAAATATGTTTTGTAATCACAAGACATCAAAAGTATTCTGTTAGGGCTCAGAGTAATAAAGAATCACAGTGATCAGCATTATTGTTTGATACTATATGAGAAATCCATCCAATACAACTAGGCAAGAGAAAGAAATAAAATGCATAAACATTGGGAGAGAGAGAAACATCATTCCCAAAAGGCAGTAAGCAGAATATATGCACAGAATCCTGGGTTTGCATCAATGCAGGTGCCACCTACGATTTGTCAGAAGTAGTCTTCCAGGAATTAGTAATAAAGAAGGCAATTAAAGACCTTTGTGACTTATGAGATATTAACATCTATATTGTCTTGACTTTAGTTACGTAGGCTTCTCATCTACGTGTTCAGGGAGAAGTTGGAATCTGTAGAAGAACAGAAAATAGTTATTGAAGAGGTACTGGGGAGCAAGTCATTTACTGTAGTAGGTCTACCCCCCAACACTGCTGGAGAGGATGATGTGGGAAAAATCCAGCTCAGGGTCTGAATGCCTTTCCTTGAAGGAGGAACAAGTGGGCAAGTTTGAGTGTATGGGCTCTTGTGTCAGATTGTCTTCAACCCATGGCATAAACCCTTGGTTTCTCATTTAGAAAAAACTGATGATTGTAGTTTATTGTACCTCAGATTAATGCAGACAAAACCCATGCAAAATGTGTTGCTGTCTCAGGAACATAGAAATGACCCCGGAATAGCTCTAGATATTTCACAACCTCCATTTGATAACGGTAGCTCTCTTCCTGTAGTTCTTGGTAAAATTGTTAAAGAATAAGCAGTCAGTATAATAAAAGTCAAGTTTTCAATGATAAAAAGCAAGAAGAAAATACAACATACAAAAGAGACTGTGGGATCACAGGAAATAGAGAAAGGTTCCTGTGTTCTGGAGTTTCATGGAGAATAGTTTCGCGGCACCGCCCGGGATTGACTGTGTATTGTGTGGTGGTCAGCGGTGGGTCGTGTTGAGCAACTTTTGTTGCCTTTCAAGGTATTTCAAGTACAGTTATTAAATGGAAATATTGAATAGGATTTTTTTTCAAAATATGAAGTATCTAAAATGAAATAAAGCAAAGAAAAATATCATGAGAAAAATGAATGAAGGATTTAATAAGTGGGAAGATCGGATTGGAAAGCTTTATTCCTTTCCTAAATCAGTCTGTAAATGTATTGCAATCCCAATCAGTCTTCCGAATGATTTTCACATATTGAAAAAATATTTTATATATTTAATCTAGAAGAATAAATTTGTGAAATGAGCAAAAGTAGGTTGAAAAAGAAAAAAAATATGTAGGTCAATCTTGCACCATCAGATATTAGAACATTTAAAGAAGTCACATTCTTTAAAGATGAATGATACAAAAACAGGTCAGTGGAAGAGAATAATAAAATCATAAATAGACCTAAAATCTATGAAATTGTTTACTATATGTCAAAGGTAGTGCTATTTATGAAATAATTAAACGGTTCTTGGGAAATTGCTTAAGTATTAGGGAAAACAAATTAGTTCTTTTTCTTTTGACGATTGGAGTATCCTTCTGAAGCATAGTACCAAAGTTAGAAAATATCTTAGAAATTTGCTTAAGGCTTCTGTATACCAATAGTGCTACATACAAAATATGACTGGTGATTACCTATGGCTGATAGGACTATAGGTGATTCTTTTACTCTGTGCTCTTTAATTTTCCAAATTTTCAGACTTGCCTGCATTGAGCATGTTTTTTTATGGGGAGAAATAAAAATAAAAGGGGGTAAGAGTCCATGTTCATTGCAGTAATAGCCAAGGTATGGAAACAACCTAAGATTATGTCCATGGATGAATGAATTTGTGAAATGAGCAAAAGTAGGTTGAAAAAGAAAAATAAATATAAAATCTCAACAAATTTTATTTTAATTCAGATTAAAAATATTTTCTAATTTGTTTTGTGATGTCTGCTATTGTCACTGTGCTTTTAAGAAGTATTATCCAATTTTCCAAATACTTGATGATTTTTCCAAATATTCTTTCTAATTTAATTCTGTTGAAATCAGAGAACTTACTTTGTCTGATTTTAATATTTTTAAATTTATTAACAGTTCTTTAATGACCCACTATATAGTCTATTTTGATGATTTGAAAAATATGTACATTCTGCTATTTTGGGTGGAGTGTCTATAAACATCAATGAAATCAAATTGGTTGATAGCATTGTTCATGTCTTCTATGTTCTAACTGATTTTCTGTCTACTCATTCTTTCAAGTACTAAGTAAAAGTGTTAAAATCTCCAGCTCCAACTTTGAATCTGTTTCTCTTTTCATTTCTGTCAGTGTTGCCTTGTGTATTTTGAAGGTCTGTTATTATGTACATACATATTTATGATTGCTCTGTCTTATTCTTCCTTATCTCTGGTAAACACATTCTTTGTGCTTAAAGTATATTTTGTCTAATAATAATATGGCTACTTAGCTTTATTTTCAGGTCTCTAGTAATGTTTGCTCTCCCCCTCCAATATTGTCTTCTCTCTTTTATTCTTGGTCAGTCTAAGTAGAAGTTTATTTATTTTACTTTTTTTTTCAAAGAACAAACTTTTGGTTTCGTTGATGTTTTCCATTGTTTTTGTGGTATATTTCATTACTTGTCATTCATTTTTTGTTTTTCAGGGAAAGGATTACTGACTTCTGATCTTTCATCTTTTTTTAGTATAAGGACTAAATGCAGAGGTTCTTAAATGGGAGTGGTTTTTTCCACTCCCCAGAGTACATGTGGCAAAGTCTGGATACATTTTGATTGTTCTAGTCAGTGAGAGTAGAGAAGTCAATAAAACAGACATAAAATTTCCTTAGAATTTTCATTATAATGAGACACATAGCAATGAACAAGGATAAAATGTATAGTGCCAGGTAATGATGAAAATCAAAGCAGGATAGAGAAAAATAAAATGATGTATATTGTCCAGTTGAGAATGAGTGATCAAGGAAGATTGCTCTCAGGGTGATATTTCAGGAAAGATCTGAATGAATTGAGGAAGGAGTCTTGTGAGTATCTGTGGGAAGAGTATCCCACACAAAGGATAAGCAGTCATGAAGGTCTTGGGTTGGGAGTGTGCTTGATACATGGGGGAACAGCAATGTGACTAATGTTGCTAAAGCCCAGAAATCTAGGGGAAAAAATGGCAGAATAAGACACTGGGAGGTGTTTGGGCCAGATTGTGTTGCACTTTGTAGGCCATGGGAAAAATTTTAGATTTTAAGCGTGATAGGAAGGGAGTGAATGTTTTGAGCGGATGACACCATAAGAATCACTGTGGTTGCTGGTTTGGGAATAGAATGAAAGGTGCAAACAGGGAAACATGGAGGCCAGCAGGAATTTATAGAGGTCATCCAGGTGTGAAGTGTTGGTGGTTCAGGTTAGAGTCATAAAAGTGGACATGGTTGCAAGTTCAGACAAATTTTGAAAGTAGAGTCCATAAGATTTACTAATGGATTGGATATCATATATTAGAGAAAGCAAAGGGCCAAGGATGACTGTAGTGATGTCCCCTGACCAGCTGTGTGGATGGAGTTTCTATTTACTGAGATCATAAGTTTGGTTTAATTTAGTTGCAGGGATCGAAGTACAGTGTAGGGAACAGAGCTCATAATGTTGCAATATCTTTGCATGGTGACAAATGGTAACTATACTTATTATGATGAGCATTTAATAATACATATAATTAATGAATCACTAAGTTGTTCATCTGAAACAAATATAGTATTGTATATAAAATATATTTCAATAAAAAAAATGATTAACAAAATGTTTGGTTTTGACTATATTAAGTTTGGGAAATCTATTGTTTATCCAACTGGAGTTGTCAAGGAGCAGTTGATTATGACAAGTTTAGAGGCCAAGGGGAAATTTAGGGCTGGAAATGTAAATTTGGAAGTTTTTACATAATAAAATATGTTATGGTATTTTACTACATTAACAGAGTAAAGTAGTAAAACCATTTCTTTATCTTATTAACTGTCCAAAAACATTAAAAAGAAACTACTGTCATATCATGATGAAAATAATAGGCTAAGGAGAGAAGGAAATATGAAAAGAAGTACAGAAAATATACAAAGTATTGGTTAAACATAAACATTCCCTCTAAAGATAGAAAACAAAAATGCTTACTATTATTCAACATTTTACTATATGACTTAGCCAATTTGCAAGGGAGCAAAGGGAAGGAATAAAGTTGAAAAGAAACAAAACTGTCTTTACTTGAAGATGACATACCTAGTTACTTTAAATAATCCAAGAGACTCTTAACTGAGATAATCAATTAATAATTCATTAATATTGATACAAGATTTCAGTAGAGTGGTTGGACACAAGATTAAGCTTGCCTATACACCAGCAGTAATTGAGTACAGAACAACTTGTTCAAAATAGCAACAGCAGAAATATCTCTAAAATGTTGTAGCTGAGAGTAAATAAATCTAATTTGATAATTATGATAGACCTTTATGAAAGGATCTAACATTTAATAAACTAAAGTTTGAATGTAAACAGAGGATTACTTAATTTTTGTGGCTGGGAAGATCTATTTTAAGGTTGTTGCTTCTCCCCAAAATTAGCCAAAAATTCAATAACCCCAATCAAAATTGCAATAAGATTATTATGAAAATTGAAAAGTAGACTCTAAAATTTGGATTGAAGATAAATGTTAAAGGACAGTAATGCGGTTTTGAAAAAAAAATGTCAGAAGAATATATTTTTCACCATTTGATATCAAGTTTATGAAGCTCTAATCATTAGAAAAGTGCGGTATTGCTTAAGAATATACAAATAAATAGATGGAATAGGTTAAAAATTCCAGAAATATAGCCTTGTATATACTGGAATTATGAGATACACTAGCATTTGAAATTAGTGGAGACAGAAGGGGCGTTCAAGAAACTGGGTCTTACATATTAGGTATCTAACTTACAGAAGTCACAAAATGAATTTAAGATACATTAAAGACACAAACACACATGCAAAGAAAAATAAAATTGCAAATGTCAAAAAGAATTATAGAATTTATTTCTATAATAAAGTATAGAAAGCAAAAGAATGCTAAATTTTAAATTACCAAAATTTAAAAAATGCATATAATTGGAAAACATCTCAAATTAAAGTTGACAGTGAGAGAAAATATTTTCATCAAATATGGTGAGGGTAACTCAAAAATACATAAGAATATTTATAAATCAATAAGAAAATTAAACAACCTAATATAAAAAATAAAGGATATTTAAATAGTTTAAAAAGAGTCAACGAATTTGGAGGGCAAAGAGAAAACTTTACCCCTGTCATTGCACTTCAGGAGTTTTCACAGAGAAGCGTTAGAAATCAGCACAAGAGGATGTAACCAACAATTTCATTGAAACTGCGTTTGTAAATAGAAAAAAGAAACACCCTAAACAGATGAATAATGAACACTATAGAAAAATGTTAAATAAACCAGAGTATGGAACATTATGCCACATTTTTAAATGTCAATTATTGTTTTACATTGTTTTATGTAACTGGTATATTTAACAAACACGGTTTGTGACATAAAGAAAAGGCAATTTGACTTTTTGTAAACTACCATCCCTTTAAACTTTAGTCAGTGGGGATATTTATTTTTCCTAACGTTGCTCTAAAGTGACAGCAAGCCCCAGAATTGTCTATGTGTTCTCAGGTGAAGGAGTGACAAGAGGACTGCGTAGTGGGACTCAATCTAGGATAACGACTATTTGAGAAGAAAATCTTTTTACGAATTTTTCCACTCTCTTCTCTCTAGACTTTTTAAAGTTAATCTCCAAGTGACAATATTGGGAGTTGAGGAACACATTTTCCTTTATGCCCATTGCATATTCTTCATACATCAAATCTATAAGAAACTCACTTTGACAATATGTTGCTTTTAAAAAATGTTGAGGATTATTCCTCAATTTTTTTCTTCTATTTAAACCAGAATAACTACTCCATATGCCCAGCTTAGATACTGCCTACCCCACAAGTCTTTTCCAAACCCCCATCTGGATAAATCTCTTTTTTCTCTTGTATTCCTTGATGCATCTAAGATGGCCATATTATTGCATTTGGCATAATATATTTAATTAGTTCTGTGTCTCTTTCTCCCCACTGAACTATAAGCCTCTGGAGGGCAGAGGCTGTATCTGATTCCGTGTGGTTTCCCTGATGTATTTCATGGCCTTAGGTACTCAATAAATAGAACTTTAGGGAATGTTCCTTTAACCCTTAGCCTGGGCTCCAGGAAGGGCTTGGGAAATCAGATTTCTTGGGCATGAGTGTGAAGCGAGATTAAACTTTTTAAATACCCCATAGTCAGGAAATGGAACACTTCATATTAGCATATACATTTAATAAATGACAAATAACATCAAACACAACATATTACATGTGCAATGTAGCATGTACGAGGCTGAAAATGATTTTCCTGAGTGCTGGGCTCTAATCAAGTTCTCTAATGTTGCATTAACATGGGTCCTTTAGCTTAATAGATCCTCTTGATATTTCTTAGACATTTAAGAAATGGAATATACTCAGCCATAGCCTAACTTAGAATGCATGCAACTAATTTCTCCCTGAAACTCAAGCATATCTCCCAAAGCACGATATGGATTCTTGGATTCACACCAATAAAAAAGGAGCTCTTTTGAAGGCAGACAAGACCTGCTTTCCCCATCCAATATCAATGTCCCAATTTCTAAGTGGGTATCTTCTTCCTAACTGTTCTCTGAAAAATAAACCTGTTAAGTTCTTGGCGTTTTGCTCAGAGTTGTCCAATGGTGGCCTTACTACTTTTTAATCTGTGGAACTGCCAGAGGCCTTTTTCTGTTTTAAAGTTTGTTCTGGATATTTCTTTCTTTGCTAATGTTGGCAAAACATTAATGCACATGGGAGGTACACAGGGAGTCTTGTGTAGACAATGTGTTTAGTTCAAGACCCATGGAAAAATGCATTTACTGGTTCCTCTGACCAGCCTCAGGCTGTCTGAGATTAGTTTTAGATTCATAGACTGTGGCCAGGCATTGACCATGCAGTTCTGGCCTCTACATGTGCAGGAAAATGTCCTTTCCCCAGGCAGGCTTTTGTTTCATTACAGTTATCCCAAAAGCATTAGATGAAGGGAAAAGCTTGAGACATATACAATCCGCAGTGCTTTCCCTTCTTGTAGGAGTCGGGAAAGCTGTGGCCACACCTTTGCACGTCTCAGTCTTGGATGTGGCCAGGTGTGTGCCTGGAAATTTAAAAACCTAAGTTCTTCATCAAAAAAAAAAAAAATGAGTCTGGAGACTCATTCCCCAGTACCAGCTTTGAAGTTGATTAATCCACATCAGATATTCTCAAGTTTTGGTGTATTGGGGCACTAATAGAACAAGTTCCCTCCTTGCGGTCCCAACACCTGGATTCCACCTTCAGTTCTGATACACATTTGTCCTTGACCTTCAACTAACAGCCCCTTGTTTTCTAGACTGAACATGAGGCTCGTAATTCTCTAGTGATTTTATGAACAATTAAAATGCTAAGTATAAATATACCCTGAAAAAAATGAAAACACCCCAAAAGCACGTTAATGCCATCCATATTAGATCCCTCTATCGACTGAGTCATGCACATACTCAGTTTGTCTTGCACATTGCCAAATTTTCACAAAACTTTCACAAGATTTACCTCATTTTGTATTTGAATGCCATTCACCTGCTCTCTGCCTGGAAAATAGTTGAAAAGGGACAGGACAAGTGACAGAGAAGTTACATTCTCAAAGAATGTGTGTATTAGTTGAGAAGACACAACTGGCTATGTATAAACATTTACAAAATTGTCATCTTATTTAGATTGATAAGGTTGCCATGGGTCAGGAATGGACACATGCTTCTATGCTTTGGATGAACAGATGGGGGCCAGTTCAACCATCTCACTCTTGGACCACAAGCTTCTTTATTTTCATTCTAAATCCATAATCACCAACCTTAGGAAATCTCTCAAACATGCTAGACTTTTCTGCTAGGTATTTCAGATTAATTGGCCTTCTAATTCTTAGAGACTCATTTAAAAACATGCCTGTTCCCCTGGAGTGTTTAACTTATCCCCCTCACCAGATAGATGGCTTCTCATCCTGCTTTACTGACAATGCAGAAGACCTCACACAGGGGTCAAGCATCCTAATGCCAATCCCCAAGCCACCTACACCTGCACAGATCCTCTCCTTCCTCCCTCCTCTACAGGTGGATCCAGGATGCCCCTTCCCCTCTCTGAGGTGAATTCTCCCTCCCATCACCACCCAAGTTTGGGTCCATCCCTCCTACCTTTACAGAAACCCGGTGCTCTTTATTCATTATCCCCTCCCCTTCATGTCTCTACAACTACTCATTCCTCCATAGGGGCTTTCCTACAGGCTGTGAACACACTAGGAACCCCTTTATTCAAGCAAGCCAACAAGCAACCAAATCAATACAGCTCTCTGGACTCCACATCTTCCTCCAACTGCTATCCTATATTGTTATTCTCCCTGCCATAGCCAAACTGTGGAAAGAATGGCTTTACGTCTGTAAAGAATGGTCCATCTAGTTGATACTCTTGGTCCCATTTCCTCATCTGCTATTTACAATGAAGTTTACTTCGCTGGTTTCTGCCCTCATCACTCTACCAACAGTGTCATTAGTTCATCAATGATGTCCATGTCCCTAGATCCAATGAATACTTTTAATTCTTTACTCCCTTTTCAGCTTTGAGCCCTGGTGACCTCTGCCTCATCATTGAAGCCATGTTTTCTCTTGGATTCTGTGATGGGACTCCCTTTTGCTTCTCTTTCTATCACTCTACAATCTCCTTTTCAGTCTCTTTCTAGGCTCAGTGTCTTCTATGCAACCATGAAATACTAGAGTGTTTCCAGACCACTCCTCATTTTTCCTTCAGCGATCTCCTTTATTGTTCCTTTTACCATTTATACATACCCATAGCTTACATATTTTTATCTGTGGTGCATACCTCTCTGCTGAACAGATATGGATTCATATCTCTGGCTAGTTTACATCTTTACTTAAATGGTTCAAATGCTTCTCAAACTCAGTGAGTTCAAAAGAAAACTCATGAATTTTCTTTCAAAACTGACCCACGTCTCTACTTTCCCATTTCCAGTGAAGGCACTCCCACCCCATCCAGCTGTAAAAGAAAATTAGTTTCTCCTCAAAACCTCTCTCTCTCTCTAGTCTTCATATCCACAATATTGCTTAGTCTCAATGCCTTATTTCCTAATCTATATGGAATTTGGACTCTTCAAGTCCAGTGCAATCATATCCCAGTTACCAACTCCCTATGCTATGCTATTCAGTCACTGCCAACTGATCTACCCTTACTCCACTCTTCTTCGTTATGTGTCTAGCATGATCTTTGCAAATGGAAAATCTTATTGTTATAGAATAACATTATTTCTTTCTACCTTCTGATGTCAACCATTCAACCATTCCTCAGGAAAAACACTGACACACAGCAGAATGCAGAGAAAAAATAAATAAATTCTAATAGTTGAGAACCCAAAGTTAGGCCTCAGAGGGAATGAAGGGAGTTATATATGCAGAGATGATAGGTTTGGAAGAATGTCTATAATAAATAAAAGAAAAATGTCCCATATCCCAAACTGAAAAGGATTCTTAAGGTGGAGGGTATGGGTGAGATGAAGGGGCTATAACAAGAGAAAGAGACATGGTTTGGGCATGGAACAGAGGGACCAGACATGCAGGGGCCCAGGAGTAGGGAACAGAGGGCAGGCCAGCCTTTCTGACATGATCCACACTTGCGGCTGATGACGCAGGGGCCCACTGAACCCCACTTGAGTGAGGACTAAACTACAGCACCCTGAGGACGAGCAACATAGGTTCTCTTCCCAGTAGATAGATGCCAATGGTTGGCATCCACTAACGATTCTCTTTTATTTACCTGTTCTATTTACCAACAAGAGGCACTTGCTCCCAACAGAAGCTTTGCTAAGTCACATCTGAGTCACTGCCTGATAGAAAACCCTCTTTGGATGACACGGGAAATCCCCAAACTCCTGGAATAAAGACAGGGCTCTGGAGCGTGGATGTGGTGGTGAGACAGCATTGCAAAGAGTCCCAGCAAAAGGAGCTGCCTCTCCCTTCTTGCCGTGACTCCATGACTTCTCAGCCTTTAGAATGGAACCTGGGGTCCTGAAAGATCTGGCCCCTGCTGGCCCCTCTTGCCCCAATCGTCTCCTCTTTGTCTCAGCTTTCTGGTTTCCCTCTGTATGTGAGCCACCAGACTTAGCCTGCCCAGGACCCTGCCCTTGACAGGAAGGTGTTTTCCCCACTCTTCTTACCTCCAGTCGCATCCCTATGTCACCCCCAGAGGGGAGCCTCCACTAATGCCTTGTGGCTAGATCAGATTCTCCCACCACATGCTTTCATAGAGCCAAATCCTATTCTTTGGTTGTTTGTAATCAGACATTAATTAGAATGGTGACTTGACAAATGGAAATCCCTTCAACTATACTGTGTATTCCATTAGCTATTTAAAATTTTGTTTTGGTTACTGTTTTATACATAGTCACCACCTCTGCTCCAAAGCTTAGTACCCTTGGTCAAATCACAGATCTCTCCAAGAGTCAGTTCCTGGAGAGGAGCAGGGTTTTATCCAGTGTGTGGAGTTGGGGGAAGATCCAAAGAACAGTTTGTGCTACCTGGATGAACAAGATGGTGCTTCCCATCTTTTGAGTGGAGGCACCGAGGAGCTCATTCTGGTCGCATCTTGACGGCCCGTTGTCAGCCCCCTTCTCCGGGACGTTTCCCTCTCTCTCGCTTCTGTCTGTGAGGTCTGTTATCCAGGGATATTAGGAATTCAGTCTTCAAACTCACTTGCCATGATTCTCCTTGCATGCTGCCTTTGGTTAATGTTTTTTGCTTTGATGTTTTGTTTTACCGGTGAGCCAGCAAGCCACTATTGTACGCGCCATGCTGTATGAGGTTTGACTGTGTTGCATTGTTTATGCCTTGTCTGTGACGGTACTAGCAGTACTTACACCCTGTGATTTTCCAGCAGTGAAAATAATAGAGGAATTTCATACAGGTAAAATAATTAGTGGTTTAGACAAAAATATGAATACAATTTGTCACACAAAATATCAGCCTTTTTTTTTGGTATACATGTCAGCTTCTGGGGTTACCAAGACAGATTACACAGAATTGTATCCTTTAAACTATGAATTAGTGTTTCCCAATGGCTCCCTGGCAATGGTGGTCCAAACAGCAGGTTCTGGTGTCCAGGCTCAACCGGTCAGCATTCCTGCTGGTGGTCTGAGTGTTTTTTTAACACATCTTGAATCACTTGGTTTTGTCCCTATGTCTGCCTTCCCCATAGTGAACAGTACTGACCCAAGAACTCTGTTCATCTGTGTGGGCGTCTCCCTCATCCACAGCCACTGCAGTTGTCTCCTGCCTCCCCTTCAGGGTGGAGACAGAAAGCAGAGAAGGGCAGCACAAAATGAAGTCTTGATTTAGTTGACCTAAATCTGGCAAGGTTTGGAAAAAGAAGAAAAAAGAATACCAATGAAAATTGAATTTCAAATAAACAACGAATAAGTTCTTAGTATATACATGGCCCCCAAAATATTTGGGACACACCTATACTAAAGAATTATACACTATTCATCCAAAATCAAATTTAGCTGACAGTCCTGCATTTTTATGTGGCAACCCTAGTCCAGCCTTCTCAGTTTTGAAGGTGCCAAGTTGGTCACTCTGGATGGGGGAATGTTTCCAGGAGCCCACAAGTTAATCTTGAGTCTGAGTTTGTGGGATTCAACTTTATTTTCTCCTGCACACATTAGTATGTTTTCACCACACATAGGGTTTCTCAGCTGGAGGTGAGTGGAGGTGGTGGAATGTCAGGAGGACGACTGCCTTATGCCTGTGTTTCAATATCACTGAGCTGGGGTGTGAGACCGCCCTGTAATTTCAGCTCTGCCTAAGATTCTGATACTGCTCTGCCCCAGGCCCCCAGGCCCACAGGGACAGCCTCCCAGAAGGGCTTCTGTTCCCAGAGCTGCACCGTCATCGCACAGCCACATCTACTCTGCGCTCCAGCCTTAGCGCTTCTCTACCTTCTTCTTTCCTTGGTTCCCTCTTTCAGGACTTACCGAATTCACCCTCACCTCTTTTAGAATCAACAATAGGAAGCTTTGCTTCCCTTAGTCCTTGAAGAATTAGAACATGCATGCTAGGGGCCAGAGAAGAGGATGGGTGTCCCTTCAGAGCAGGGGGCTCTTCGAGTGAGAGGTGGTGACTCACCATTCACATCCATTCTTCTCTGCTCACCTCTGTCCACAGTGCTCAGAAACCCATCCAAGCCACTTGGGTCACCAGGGGGGTTGATTGAAATCTTACTTGGAAGTGGAAGAGGACAGATATGTATGTACATGTACACACACACACACGCATGCACACACATATATATACTTATGAGCAAACAATTTCAGTTCTGATGATCATTACCCTATTTCCTCATAACAAGTAACTTTAGCAAAGGTCTTTAAAGAAACTGCTCTCATAATGGAACAAACCTGGGAGGAAGAAACCTAGGTGATAAACCAAACTGTGGATGGCCAGGTAGCATTTCCTTGGCAAGACTGGCCAACAGCGACCCCAGAGGCACAATTAGGGACAGAAGATTTATGAACTGGCAACGTGTGGGGATTTAGGGTTCTTTTTCCTATGGGGTCATATATATATAAGGGGTCAAAATATATATACATTTCCTTTTCTTCTTCCTTTATGTGTATATATATATACATATATAAAAATCTAAACCGCATGTTTTCACACCACTGCAACAATGTGCCTTGCATTCTTCCTATAGAACATGGTGGCTGCTTGACAATACCTGCTGATGAATTGTAACGGCTAAAAGATGGTCAGAAAGGTGGAACTCAGTCTCTGACTTCTATCCCACTTCTATGTGACATTTCATTGGCTTTCCTGGCAAAGTAATAAGAAAACAAAAACAGATCAGAGTTGTAGGGAAAGGAAAGGAGGAATTGAAATAATCTCCTGGGGAATGTTCCCCAGGTGGGGTTCCAGTGGGCAGGATATGGGGCAAGATACAAAGAAGAAGGTTCAGCAATGGCAAAGAGGGGACTTCAGGGCTTGTGAGGCAGGGAGGGTGTTCTCTTTTCTTGCTGCCCATGGGAGTGAGGAGCAAAGCTTTGTCGGGACTTGTGGGGAACCTTTTTAAGATTTCAACAAATGCTCTAGACTTAAAGACATGTAACCTAAGACCCTGGGAGGGTTCTGCAGACTCACCACTCTCCCTTGCACGGGTCTGAGCTCTTGGGCCTCGAGCTCTGGCTGATGGAGTCCTGGTGCCCAAACACCGTCCCAGCCCCATGCTCAGTCCTCCTTGCTTCCCTGCACAGTTGAGAGCAGGTGTTCAGATGATGTGTTTGCTCTTCACCAGTGTTACATCTTGTGTTTGAATGAGTTGTGAGTTAACTTTGATGAATTAACTCCTAGCTGGTGGTAGAGTAGGGGAAACCAAACCTCCTGCTACTGGCTCTTCTCTTCCTCAAAATTGCCCACCTCTTGATTGAGAAACTGTGAAATCCTGTCCCTCAGGCCTTTCTTGGAATGGTTGGTTCCTGCAATGCTGTTGGACTGAGTCTGAGGGACAGGGTGGGACACAGGCTGTGTGTGTGGATACATACACACATGCACACATACACTGCATACACACAAATATGCAGCATGCTGTGTGTGTGGATACATAGACACATGCACACATGCACTGCATACACACAAATATGCAGCATGCATGCATACATATACATGGAGTCATATATTTGCTCTGATGCATTCAAGAAGGAGAATGTTGCAGAGCGTGCTTGCCATGAATTTTTGATCTGGTGCTGTATGCCATTACCACATAATGAATATTGGTGAATACCACTTTAACTTAGGGCTCATCCCAGGGTAAAAATGCCGTCCATCAGAATTTTGGAGAGGAAAGTTCCCGTGGCAATCCATTCGCAGGGATGGAGATGTATGTGCATAAGCAGTGGAAATTGAAAAACTGTGTTAAGTGGTTGAAAAGCCTCCAGCAGGAGATGAGGACCAGCCGTTTGGGTGATGTTGGCAGTGGATGTTGCCGGCAGAATAAAAGCCTCATGTCACAGCCTCAGGGAGGGGCTCTGACAACACATAGTCAAGTGTCTGTGTCCTCCTTTGACCTATTGAGGGCAGTGGAAATGAGACGGCAGGAGACACCATCAAGGGATGGAGTGGGCCTGGGTCAGCGTTAGTCCTTCTTCCCCCTGAACAAAGGCAGGACTGGAAGGTGAAGATGGGAAGAAGGCAAGCCCCAAGTTTCAGTAGTTCCAGCAAATGTGTGTGTCAGGGTGGGGGTTTGATGACTTTTGTGGTGATGAGGCAGGGGAGGCAGAATGCTAAACACACTGTAGCTTCATTGCCCAGAGGAGGAAGTCTCATTCCTCCCTAAACGCAAGAGCCTTGAGTTGAGAAACAGATGGCGGGGGAAGCTGAAGGTTATTGCCATGGGAGAGGTGGGGCAGGGAGACCAGGGTAGGCTGCAGGATGCTCGACCTTTTTTGTGGAGAGCCCTTCACATACACATGACTACATGAACTGCAGCTGAGTCCTAGTTCTGGAGGGAGGCAAGGAAATAGAGGATAGGAATGGGTAGAGTACATTTAGCAGGGTACTTCCTGTGCAGGTGACGGGAACCTGGAAGAAAGGGAACTCACCACCATTCATAACTAAAAGGATAGCAGGTGCATTGCCTTCAGGTCCAGCTGCCTCAGCGATGGGACAGGTTCCCAGACTGAGCCATGTCCATCTCTTAGCTCTGCTCACAGGATGGCTGCAGCAGCTCCAGCATTTGCACCCACCCTCAAATATAGCCTGGGGTAGAACAAGAGTCTCTGGCCAGCATTCCCACAGACCATCTGCTTGCCTTTAATTGGCTGTAATTGGTTTACATGCTTAATTCTAAGCTAATTACTGTGTACAGATGGATGTGAAATGCTGGCTCCCTAAAATATGGGTCTCATCACCTACCTTTGCACTGGATATAGGACAACTTAAAGAAGAGGGCCAAAAAGTTCTGGAAAAGGGAGTTTCTAGGAGAAAAATTAGAAAACTAGGGTACTACTTCCAAGTGAAGGATTAATGGATACAAAGGAGGAAGAGCATGAAGGGGGAGTCCAGAGACCCGGCTGTGGCTCCAGCTCCGTCACAGGAGGCCTGTAGGAAACTTGGTGATGCTCTGGACCTATTTCCCACCCAGGATGAGCACCACCAACATCCCTTTCAGCTCTGTCCCCAGTTCCTGTAGGATCCAAGGTGAAAATTCACAAGAACATTAGGTTTAGCAAAAGTGGCTACTTTATGCTTCAAAGGCCTCTTAGAAAGTAAATCTTAAAATAAAACTTAAAAAAAAAATACAATGGCAATGGATCTTTCCCAAACTCTAGGGAACACAGTCCTTTGTTCTTCTTTAGTGGCAGGTGGGCAGGGGTGGGGGGAGAAGGCTGATGGACTACTAATGAATTGTGGGGATGATTTTGATGGCACTCTTTTTTTAATGCCAAAAAAGCCAGCACGGACTTTGGGTAAAACTGTAAATTTTGTGATTTCCAAATCTGTTGAGTGTAACAGTGTGCAGATCATACAGGATAGGGCAGAAATATAATAAATGTTCTTTTAAAATAAACTTTCTGGGGTTTGCTTTCGTTTGGGAAAATCACACTCTCAGAGTTCAGTTTTGTCCCCTCAGCTCATCTATCAGCCCCTGGTGGCTGTACGGGACTCACACAGTCACTTTCCTCTGCAGACACCATTGGGTGTTGGATAAAGAACAAATAAGCCCTGTCCTTCTGCTGCTTTTACTCTAACAGCCATACCAACGATCTCCCCCAAGTGTGGTGAGTTGGATGAATGCTGCCCCTCCTTGTGGTCAAAGCGACCTAGTTCAGACGGAAGGAGCAATGACCTTCTCCCCAGGGAAGCAGCATTTAACCTGATACAGGTGTAAAGGGATTGACCAGGAGAAGATGAGAGAGAAAGCCTTCTGGCAAGCAAAGGGCATTGGTGTAAAGAAGCTTGGGGATTTTGAAACTAAATTGGTGTGGTTGGAGTTGGTGAGGGTGTAGAGAGTGAAGGGAAGGGAGGGAAAAGCAGGCAGAAGCAGTGTCATTTAGGGGCTTACATGCTGGGGGCAGTTACTCTGGGCTTCGTTCCAATAATGATGAGAAGCCAGAGAAGGGGTTTCTTTTCTTTTTTTTTGTTTAGGAGAGCCAGGGAGAGGCTTTTATTGAGAGATACAGTGAGAGGACTGAGCTCCTGGCTCATGCCAGGAGGGGACAAGAGAGCCCCAAGAGTTCATCTTCTTATACCAATTTTTTAAGCAGAGGAGTGACTTGGTAAGTGTAGCACTTTTTTAAAGATCGTATTGCAGAAATATAAACTGCTTTACATTTTTAAAGGATTGCGCTGGCTCTTGGGTTATAGGAGAGCAAGAGAAGGAAGGAGGCCAAAAGAAAACTGTTTCAATAGTTGAGATGGAAAAGGAATGGAAGAGAGTATTTGTAAATCTGATAAGGAAGGAACTTGTATCCAAAACACATAAAGAACTGTCATGACTCAGTAATAAAAAGATAACCCAATTAAAAAATGGCAAAGGGTCTGAATAGACATTTTTCCAAAGAAGATACGAAAATGATTGACAAGGACGTGAAAAAGATGCTCAGCACTGTTAGTTGTTAGGAAACTGCAAATCCATAACTACAATGAGATACCAGTTTCCAATGTAACAAATGGGCTGTTTACTTACCCTCGCCCCAAACCCCTCAATGACTTAGGGTCCCTCAGGGTGAAGTCTGGACTCCCTAAAACATCTTAAGCTATATGGATCCCACTCCCACCTTCCCAATTCTATCTCTGCCCCTCCCCTCAGTGTCCACTGTGGACACCCAGGCCTGGTGCCCTCTTACCTGAGAACCTTTCTTTGCTCCAGGTTGAATGCTCCTCTTACATCCCATTTCTTGCAGTCAAACCATTAAGCTCTGGGCTGTAGACCTGCAGCCATTTATTTTCTGCTTCCCACACCAGCCCATGCACTCCGGGAGAGCAGTCCCTGGTCCTGGAGCTCTGTTCCCCACAGAGGGCCTGGCAGGAGGGAGTGGTCAGTGAGGATGGCTGATTCTACATCCTAGAGACCTACTGGTCCTCATGGCACCATCCTCTCCCTGGCCTCAACAGATGCTACCAGAAGTGGGATTGGTCAGAAGACATGGTTACCAAATGCATGGCCAGGTTTAGGCCCTTTGGGGACAGAGAGACCTAGAACAGAAGCACTGACCAAAGGACAGGAGCCAGTGTGCAAAAAGGGGGGTGACCTGAAACCTTTGGGGTTGCCTCTCCTGGGAGAGAGGCAGGAAGAGAGAGGTCCGGGACAGTTCCTGCAATCCACGTGGAGTTAGGGCAGGGTAGATTATATGCCTTTGAGAGCTGCATGAGAGAAAGGCATAAAACCCTGGGTCTCCAAGCTCCCCATTTCAGAAAGGGTTATTGTTTCTCTTCTACTCTTAACCTTACCTGCCTTGCACACTCCAGTGTGTCAGAGGCAGCTGCCTTCTTACCCTCCAAAACATAGTGCCATTGCACCACTTCCAGGAGCCCTCCTGGGAACTCCTTCCTAAGAAATCCGGGGCCTGCATGCCCAACTTGCTCAGCCTCTCTTTCAGGCCTTACTACCTCTGGGCCTTGGCTATAGTTCATCCTTAGATTGAGGTAATGTTTCCTTCCTCTGAGACACTCCCAACCTGGCACAGCAGATGTACTCAGTGCATACTGTAGGCCATCAGATTCCATGTCAACCCTGCAAGGCAGACACAGCACATAAGCTGGTGTCAATCATAAAGAGGGAAAACGGAGGCCACACAGCTGTGTTGGGCAGAGCAGGGACCTGCTCTCTGGGCATCCTGGTGCTTTGCACCTGCTGCACAGAACCTTTAACTGAATTAATGTCTTGAGAGGAAAACTACTCTGCTTAGAAACTGGCCTCAGCACTGTGTTCCCTTGGATAGAAGCTGTGGTGAAGCTCAGGTGCAAGGTAGGTGGCCCTGAGGTTGAATCAGAAGACAGAAGGAGTAGACAGTACCTCTGAGGCCTGGTAGAGGAAAGCTAGGGAGGGCTGAGAAGAGTTGCCTTCCCTAACTGTAGAAGAGACAAAACACACACACAGCCTTCAGTCCTGACTGTCACCTGGAATTGTTCTGACCACCTGTCAAGGCCTTTTAGCTATCCTTCTTATGGCTTGTCACCCGTGCATCAGTTAGAATATACACTGACATACAGTGTAGAATCACAGACATGTAAATGGGAAGCAACCCCAAGAGGTCATTTTATTCACCCTCTTCCTGCAGATTATAAAGTCAATGAACACTTAGGCCAAATTTTAAAGAAAGCAATGTTCAAAAACTTTAATTTTAGAAGCTTGTTAAATTAGGGATATCTTATTCTGATTTAATGAATAGGGCTACACTTTGCAAAAATACCCACTGTGGGATAGCTTTAGGCCGTCAATTCCTTTAGTATAGTTTTATAAGTTTTTTTATTTCTTTTTTCAACAAAAATAAGTCATGTACATTTTAAGAAAGTTAGAAAATATGCCTAAAGAAAGGAAAAAGCTCCCCTGCTAGCCCTAATACCACCATCCAGAGATAACTGGTTAATATTTTGTTCCATAATCTTTCAGACCAAAGTATGTAAATACAGATGCATATTTCATATGTGGTAGACATTTATACAAGTCTTGTTATAGAGTATATTCATTTATTTGATTTTGGAAAACAGCTCATTTGCATCTAGCTTTGCAAGGCACAAGCCATACAGTTTTAGATCCACTTTTTCTTCTGTAGTTGTCCCAAGAAGCATCTTTTGTCTCACAGATTCCTCGTCCTACATATCCATTGTCCCATAACCTCTGAGCCAGGAGACATCCTGATATGTCACCAACTGTACCTATGCCTTTTTACTGGTAAAAAAGAAACGCAAAGGGAATCACGAGTACACATAATTAAGAAAATAAGGTGATTAACACCTCTTCAGGAATTTACACATGATTTATGTGTAGATCAGGGAAATTCCTCTTGTATGATTTTCTTTTTCTGAAGAGTTGGCTAACAATTCACATACTTCAAGAGGTGCCAAAAAAATCTAATTAACCTCTGTTGAGTTTTATTAAAGTCTTTGGTCTAAATACCTTGTCAATGAGAGCAATGAGAAGTCTATTCCTGCCTTCCAAAGATCTTACTTTGCAAAGCAGTGGACCAATGGTTTCCTGAATCTTTAATCTGAGAATGATTTTCAGACTAATATTCGAACTCAAGTACAGAGACATTTCCCACCGTCTACCCAAACCAAATGAAGTCAGCTTTGACTGTGCAAAATGTCGATGAATTCTTCAGAGTAAATCAGCCTTGTCAGGGTGATGCAGAACCGTCAGCTCTTTGTGACATAATATAATATGAAATGATATTGAACAACATGCGTTTGGCACTAAATTGTTAGCGGGTTTTAGCTTTGACAGCAGCAAGTTTATTGCTTTAATCCCAAGGTCTTTTAACCCTCTTTGACATAAATTGAGGTTGGCTTTTGTGAAAAAAACTCCACTTTACTCCCTCTTCCTTTACCTAAAACTGCTTTTAACAATTTATGCTAGTACATCAGACACTCATTTTGAGTGACAAAAAGGAAAAAAATGATCTATTCAAATAGAAAGGAGAAAAGGCCAACTTAGGCCCGCAGTCCGTGTCTCTTTGGCTGCACACGTCATAGCTTTCTGCAGATGAGTACGCATTTTGAGTTATAATAATGTATGGCTCCCGCAACGTAAACAAGGCTGGGCAGCAGGCTCCCGCAAGGTGGAGGACAGCCACTGCCAGGGAACAAAGGCTCATAATTGGAAACAGAAGCCGTTTTGCATTTTGCTCCAACTGAACACATGCCCATATATGGGTTCGTGCCTTCCTTCTCCACCACCTATCCCCATGCATTTCTAGAGATCAAAGATGACTTTTCTTTTACATAAATCGTTTTGAAATACTGTTTTAGTAAGTGTGGCATACAAATACAGACTCCCCACATTTTATATCATAATTATTGTACCGGACTGCTGGATGGGCTGTGTTATCATAGGCTGGGAGGATTGGAAGGGGCGCTGGGTCTTCTCCTTCAGCCTCCCTCCCAGGGCTGGCATCTCTGCCAGGGACCCCTCCAAACTCTTTTGGGATGCTGTTGGAGAGGGCATTGCTCATGAGGGAAGACATTTCACTTTGGAGTCTTGGTGCTCACTGGACCAGGTGGTTGAGCCCAGAATGAATCGAAACTTGCAGCCATCCCATGAGTCTGTGGATCTCTAAATACAGTGGCCACTTTTTCTGTTTCCTAGATTTAAGTTGTGATTTCCTTTGAGCCAGTAAGCATACATTCAGGCATTTATCCCAAAGAGGTAGTAGGAAAAAATGGGATAGATGAGTGCAGACAGCAGTAGATGGTGGTAATTATGAGTCTTGGCTGCTGCCTCTGACAGACCTGGGTTTAAATTCCAGCTCTGCTCCTTGCCCAGATGTCACAGCCAGTTAGTTACTTATAATCTCTAAGTTCATTTTTCTCTTTTATAAAACAGAGAAATTAACAATATCTAACCCTTCTAGGGTAGGAGGATTAAAAAGGAAAGCATAGAGAATGCTTGCTTAGTACAAGGTCTTTCTGTTTATTATTATACCAGCATCTTGGTAGCATTGCTTATAAAAGTGAAAATCAGAATCAACCAACATTCATTAGCAAATGGCAGTACAGGGTTGCCATGTAGCCATTAAAGATAATTTTGTGCACATACTACATGGACATGATAGACATGATATTCAAAATACATACTGTTATATATGACAATATGTATTGCTAGTTATAAAAAGCAGATTATGAAATCATATGATCTCCATTTTATAAACAATCATACCATGCAGTGTGTGAAAACTTGGAAGGATGTGCACCTCTAGCTGTTGGGATTATGATTTCTGATATTTTCTCTTTTGCTTACCTGTGGTTTCGATAGTTTGTCACTATAGTATAGATATCAAAATACTTGCATAATAAAGTTTAAAAATGAGGGAAAAGGGGTGCTCCTTTCATCTCCGTTGGAGATGGTTGAAATTCCTTCTCCACCCTGAATGTTAATTACTGGATTCCTTAGTTTTTCAGTGTCCCTCTAATCATGGGGGCCCAGATGTGCATATGATGCTCCAGATGTTGTCTCATCAGAGCAAGAGCCAGGTGCAGCCAGCACCTCCTTTCCCTGTACCAGTGGAGCCCATGTTTTTGTGCACAACTAATTCCTTCAGATTGTCTTTCCCAGACTCGCAGTTTGTAAGTCACTGTCAGGATGGCCTAGGCTCTGGAGGAGAGCCCTGTCACTCTCCCTCATCTCCCCCACCAAACTCGGGGGTTATCTCTCGTTTTGCTAGTGGCCCTCTCCTTGCACCATCTCAGCTCCCTTCCCTCAGTGGTAGGTCCCAGTTGGGGTGGGATGGAAGATGCTGCTAAGTCACTGACAATGACGGTGGCCAGTTAGAAAGGCTTTATATATATGTATGTTATGATAAAGACTGTCAGCCTCCTTACTGCCTTTTCTATTTCTAGAGGTTGAGATCTTGCTAATATATTTCTGTCCAGTTTAAATCTGTTATGTAAAACTAGGCTCAAGCTTCAATTATTTTACAAGTGGTTCAATAGTTCAATAAATTATTCAGGGTTGCAGTTCACATTGCTTTAACCAAATAAACTGATCTGGTTATGTGAGATGACGGTAGTCAGACCATGGGTGGTCACATTACTCTCTTTTTGCAGTTGTTTCATTAATTTTTTTCTTAAAAAATGCCAACAATTCATACATTAATTATAGCTAGGCAGATGTAAGGACAACTCACCTTTCCACTGTGACTCATGATAAGTGGCTCTAAAATCCACTAGAAGTAATAATAAGAAAGAGCGTGCTGCAAGGACCTTCAAATATCAGCGACCTTAGGCCAAGCCAGGAGATGGCACTTCTCTTGGGTCTGAGCTACAAGTCCTCACCTAGATCTCGGTAGATTAAGGCCACTTCCCTGGAGGATGGAGAGCTGGGGCTGGGGCCCCCGCCGCACTGCCTGAGAAACAAGGCAGCGGGAGAGGGAACTGATGGGAGGCCCAAGCGCTGGTCTGTGTGTAGTTGCAAGCCTGCCAGCGTCCTGAGCAGAGAGTGCTATTTCCAAGGGAAACCACAGGGGTCTTCCCCTCGGCTCTCCTGTTTTGACAACCACTTTGTTTCTTTAGCCCCTCAGGATACTCCAGGAAGGGTCCTGAGGTCATTTCCATCTACTAAAGACCACCTCTGCTGCTGCCAAAATATGCTCTTGAGGAAGATTACTCCAAGACCCAGGGCAGGAGCAAATACCCTGTTCTTGAATGTCCCAGGCTTTGCTCTGTGTGCAGGAGGGGATACCACACATGTCACCTCCAGGGTGGGGCCTCCCCAGCCCTGCCATCTGATGGTTGAGTGCAGACAGGTCACACCTTCTGGAGTACACACTTGGGCTGTGAATCCTGCAGCTGCAGCCCAAGGCCTGGTGACCCCAAGACTCCTGGAAGGATCCAAATCCCCTTCTCCCACCATGGAGCAGCTTTTGGTATGTGTCCTGATCTTGGGGACTCAAAGCTTTTTGGATGCCTGACTAAACAGGTCCCAAGGCCCAGGCTGCTGAGATCATGCTGACCTTTAAAAAAAAGTAAATCCTGTCCCACTACCCTGGGAACTCAAGAAACAGTCTCCATATCTCTGAGGAGTCCTGCGTGACTTGTGTCTCCCACTTTCTTCTTGCACAGAGTTAATGCCACATCTGGAACCCTGCCCTGTGGGTGCTTCCTTCCCACTGGCCTCATAGAATCAGGCACAGGACGCCACCCCCTTCGCCTTGTCCCAAGCTCTCCTTGCGAATGGCTGGTCACTTTCACTGAAGACTGTGAAGGAGGGAGGAAGGAGCTTTATTTGCAACAGAGTTCAGACCTCTGAAGCCTTCATTCTGTTCCTTTTTCTAAGCAGATAAAATCTACTCTCCTCTTTCAGATCAAGTCCAGGGATGGTGAGAGGAGATGCTCACAGCCCAGGCCTATCACAGTGTGTTTCTTAGAAAATATTCCAAACTAAAGAGAAAGGATGCATCTTCCCTACCAGGCAGATATGGCCATGGGCATCTGCGGTTTTAAATAGGAGTTCTTTTTTTTCCTCTCCCCTAAACATAGATAGAAATTGCTATCAGTGGTGACATCTCAGGGCTGTGGCTGCAAACTGGCTGCCTTGAACAGTATCTGGCCTACAGATGTGATTTGTTTGGCTAGCAATGAATTAAAGAAAAGAAAGGCAACATTTAAAAATCAGTGGATTTTATCCAAAATTTATTAGATTTACATTTTCTTTTTAAAAATTAGGTTTTCTGGCAACACTGAGGTCCACGTTCTTGCATGTCAGGGATTGGCCAGTTTTGTTGAGCTGCCTACTCTAAACAGACCAAGAGCTCTCTGGCTTGCCATGGCCCCCACCAGGCAGGCACAGGGCACCACTTCGCTGCTTTTGTGTTGGCCTCTCCAGTCCTGGAAGATCCAGCTCAGTCTGGGAATCTATAGGCACTGCTTTAAAAACGTGGCCCTGACCATTGGATTTGGGGAATGACTGGTAGTGGAAGGAGGCTGAGTCAGCAGACTGCTGGCAGTTCGTTCATCTCTTTCTGTAAAAAGAGTATGTCTCCCCAGTCTGCTGCTGCGAAATTTTGCACTAAGATGCTCACAAAAAATGCTTTGAACTCTTCAGAGGTGGCTAATAAAATAAAAGCGATAGTTTTAGATTCTTAGTACTTCAAACCTCATGAAACATCTGTATTATGCATCCTCTTCCTTTATACTTGAAATTGGATACTGTTTTAAGAAAGAAATTTCAGTACCACAGAACTGACAAGTTGAAAGAGTTGACAGTTTTCTCTGATTCGATGCCCAGACACATGTTGACTTTAATTGTTTAGGAGTCAAAGCCAAGCCTTGGGTGCAAGTTTGGCAGTGTGGGGGGTGTCACCATTTCTTTCAGGCCACTCAGGCCGTGTCTTGCTAAGCATCACACTGGTGCATGGAGTGCTTGATATTCAGGGACTCTGAGTTCTACATGACACAAGAAACTGTGAGAGAGTGGCCGGGATGGGAAGGTTATAGGGTAAGGGGCCTCATCCCAGAGGGATTACTTTATATGGTCAGAAATGCTACAAAGCCGACTGGGTCCTCAGCTGCAGGCACTCGTTTCAAATGCACATTAGAGCAAATTTGCAAGACTGAATTTTCATTCATTCATCTGTGGAACATGGTGCCCCAGCTGTTTGGTTCTTTTCACTATGAAGCTGGTAGTTGCCCACTGACATTTCAGAGACCACCAAAGAGAAGTCCCTGCAGAGAACTGTGGGCACTGGAGGCGCTGGTAGACCAGCTCTCCCCTCGCTGGAGTCCAGGAAAACCACTCTGATGCTCTTTGAATGCTTGGTAGCTGTTACTGACGGGTGACAACTGTGGGCCCATGACATCTAAAATAGATCTTCCTTCCACTCAGTGCTTGTGAGTGGGTTTGGATTTGGGTTACTTTCCAAGCTTTTGCTTGAATCCCTTTCTAAATTCTTATGAAGGTGTATATTTGAAAGAGCCAATGATTTCAGCCCTATCCAAACTGGTGATTTGTTCCTAAACTTGTTTCCTGGCACGCATAGTTCTGATGTCAGAGCACCCACGCTACCAGAGAGCGTGTGGGCTTCTGCTTTACAGAAGCCTCCACTCCTGACTCCTGCACCCTGCTTCCTTCCAGACACATATGTGGGGAGCCAGTGCCATCCTTCAGGACTCCAGTTATTGCCTTGGGATAACATCACTTAGCTTTGGGCACCAAACCTGTTCATCTCAGACTCATTGTGAGCCCCTGGGACTTGCCTGCGAATCACTGAGCAAAAGGACAACCATAAATCAGGACTTGGATGGCTCCATGCTTTCCCTTGTGTTTAGGTAGTCCTTACTCTGAAATCACGACCAGTCCCTGATCTAACCCCACTCCCTGTGGTCGCTGCATTTTTACCACATCCTATTTTCTTTCCGGCTCCTGCTCTCCAAATTTCCCAGAAACAGGAGTCACTTCCCTGCCCCCAACCCTAAGACTATTTTGAAAGCAGCAAGCTGGCTAACTTTCCAGTGAACTTAAACATAACAATCCATAATCAGACAAGAATAAATTCAGGAAGTCAGGTCAATACATAATCCCTAACATTTAGCTTGTTACACCACCAGTTTTCCTGACAGACATGAATAAAAATGCCATTTCCATCATGCCCCCATTGCTGCTGCCCCAGCTTTCTGGAGCACCTCAGTTGACACAATGGTAAAGCCACAAACTGCTGTGTTGTCAAATGATGTATCCAAGAAAAGCGACAGAGGAAGACTGGCTGTGTTTGTTGCCTGACTAATGGATTTCTGAGGCAGGTGATTAATTTTCTATGAATCAGATCTTTGAGAACCAGGCACTCCTCCCCATGTAATGAATGCAGGGTTGGGCACTGTGCCCCCCAGGCCTAACATATTCCTCGTGAAGTCTTGGAACCTGGCTGAATCAGTAGCCAAGGCCACCTTTCTCTGAGTCTTGTATTCTTAGGGCAGAAGATGACCTGGTGGGTGGTGAGAGGGACGAGACGGTCCCCACCCTCCTCCCTTCCTGCTTGGTTGCCATCCCCTCGCTTTCTGTCCGATGTGAGAAGTAGGCAAAGGCTCTTCTTTCTTCCTTATCTTGCTTTTTCTCAGAGTTCACTGTTATCCCATAATGGGAAGTGTGGCTGGTTCCACGTCCAGTGGGCATCTTTGAGATGATGCTTTGGCCAAGCCAGAAGCCCCACGAGACCCCTCTGAGATGCCAGCTTGGTTCCTGTCATCTCTCTCTGGAGCTCTTTGGTCTCTCAGCATTGCTTTTATTTATTTTTCTTTAAAAAAATTTATTTCACTCTTTCATCATGGAGCTTTACTACTATTGTTCTATGCAAGGGTCTCCTCTTATTTTACTTATTCATTCACTTTCTCTCTGCATTTCCTTTCCCCACAGGCAACTATTTTGATTTACTTTGCATGTACTTGCTTTTTTTGTTCATATGTGTTCTTGCAAAATATGTACTTTTGATTTGTTTGCATGCAAGTTAATTTTATGTAAATGATATTGATGGAGACATCATAGTCTTTTCTGAATTTCTTTCAATCAGTACTATGTTTTTAAGACCTGTCGTGTTGATATGTGCACATTTAGACCACTTCCTCCAAGTGCTGCACGGGACTCCGTGGTTTGCCTCTGCCATACTTTATTTACTTTCTCACCTGAAGATGGACGACCCGATAGTCCCCAACTCCACAGCATGTCAAACAATGCTGCCATGAATATTAGGGGGTGCACTGAGGAACATGTGTGGGAACGGGGGATACATGTCCTATAGCAGATGCATGTATTAAATTCAACCAAATCTGCCCAATTGTGCTGCACCATCACATTACCTCAAACAGTGGATTATAGTCTTATATCCCCACATTCCCTTCAACATTTGACATTATCCAGCTTTCTAACTCAGCCACTCGAGCATGTATAAAGTGGTATCTCATTGTTGTTTTAATTTGCATTTCTCTGATTATTAATGATTTTAAGCATCTCTTCAACGTGCTTGCTAGTTTCAGAGTTTCCTCATCTAGAAATTACTATTCACATCCTTTGACCATTTTTCCACTGGGTTGACATTTTCTCCTTGTTGATAAGCAGAAATTCCTTACATATTTGAGAAGCAGTAACCCCTTGTTGTCTTAGATATTGCATATATCTTCTGTTCTATCATTTAGTGACTTTGTTTATGGTTTCTTTGAGCAAAAATCTTTTATTTCAATATAATAACATTCATTCTCTTTTTGGCTGCCTTGTGGTGTTTGTTTTTGAAATGTTATTTAAAAGGTCATGGCCAATGTTATGAAGGAATAAAAAGAAATCAGAGTTGTAAGGACTGGGAAGGAAGAGATAAAACAGACATTATCTGCAAATGATATGATCATCTACCCAGAATAACCAAAGGAATCAACACACACACTATTAGAACTAATAATAGAGTTCAGCAAGATTGCTAGACTCAAGATCAACATAAGAAAAATCAATAGCACTTCTCTACCCCAGCAATAACCAACTTAGCAATAACCAACTTGAAAATAAAACATAAAAATGAGTGGTGCTTTTCTACCCAGATAAGGTGTTTCATAAACTTTTTGTGCTTTGTTTACTCAAGGGAATTTGTTTTCTACTGTGGAGCATTAACAGACACCCAGTTACCTAGGCGAGAACTACAGAGAGTAGAGAGGAACAAGGGGTCAGCGTCCCCTCCACAGGGAGGACCTGGAGGTGAAGGGTCTTCAGTGTGGTTCAGTGTTTCGGTGCTGTATGATACGCTCCTTGAGGTGAGGAAAGATGTCTGGTTTTCTCATCTCTGTACCCACAGTACCTGGTGTCTGCCACTTAGTGGGTCACCAATATTTATTGACAAACGAATAGTGTAGCCTATTTACCAAGGTCTTAGTGACCATTCATTTGTAATTGTGGTTAATTTCTAGGGAGAGAATTGATTTTGACAGATGATCAGAGACACAATGTACAGTATTTACCATATAAAATGCACCTAAGGATAAAGACTTTATTTTAAAGACTTCTTGGATCCCCCATTCAAGGCCTACTTTTTTATTGTGGTAAAATACACATAACATAAATTTAACATCTTAGCCTATTTTAGGTGCACAGTTCAGTGGCACTAAGTATATTCACACTGCTGTGCAACCATTACATCTATCTTCAAAAACTTCTCATCTTTCCAAACTGAAACTCTGTACCCATTAAGCCGTAACTCCCATCCCTGCTCCCTGCTGCACCTGGCAACCACCACTCTATCTCTGTCTTTACGGATTTGACTACTCTGGAAAGCTCATCTAAGTTTCCAGTATTTGTTTCCAATATTTTTCCTTCTGAGTCTGGCTATTTCAGTTAACTTAATGTCCTCAAGGTTGTACCATGAGTCAGAATTGCTTACATTTTTAAGGCTGAATAATATTCCACTGTATGTATACCACTTTTGTTAACCTATTTATCTGGAGGTGGTCATGTGGGTTGTTTATGCCCCCATTCTAAGACATACTTTTTGTGCATAATCTGGGCCACATATGTCAATGGAGATGCAAAAGTAAATATGATATGACTGCTGCCCCTGAATTTTCCATGGTCTTCTTGGAGATCTGAGCAAAGAATTTCAGTACAACTGACAAAGAAGGGTATGCACATGACCCTATGAAGGGAGCCACTTTCTCTCCCTAGTGCAGGGGCATTATTGGAACTGAGTCTTCATGAAGGATGAGTAGCTCATCTGGCAGAGAGGGGGTATCCTGGTGCTTTAAACAGAGGGAACAGTATATGCACAGAGGTGACCAGAGACAGTTAAGCGGCTCAGTGTAACTGAAGCATAGGTTACATGGTCAGAGTGGACTATGTGTTGCAGGGAATAAGAGTGGTTGATCAATCTGGAAAAATAGATTAGGGCCAACATTTAAAGGTCTATTTTCTAAGATTAAAGAGGATTGTTTACGACCTAACACAAATGTATTTTTTCATTTTTTACACAGAAGGCAGCTTAATATACATACTGTTTGACATTTTTTTAACTTAATGATATATATTGGCAATTTTTCTATACTCATATATGAAATGTGTCACTATGTTTTTATAGTTCCATGGTATTCTATTGTATGGATGTACCATAATTTATTTAACCAGTTCCCTGTAGATAGACATGTAGGTTGTTTGCCATGTGTGCTCTTACAAGCAATGCTAATGAATAACCTTGCACAGACATCATTTCACAAGTGTGCAAGTGTAACTGAAGGATAAATTCCCAAATGTGTAATCGATGGGTCAAAGGGTATATACATATGTAATTTTGATAGATGGCGCCGGTTTGCCCTCCAAAGGGGTTATACCAATTCATATTCCCACCAGCAATATAAGATGCCTGTTTCCTCACAGTGTCATGAGCAGAGCATCACCAAACTTTTGGATTTTTGTCAATCCCCAATAGGGGAAAATAGCATCTCAAGATAGCTTTAACTTGGGGATCTCTCATTAAAATGAAGTCGTATTTCTTTTCTTAGGTTTATCTATTTGCATTTCCTTTTCTGTGAAAGTGAAACTTTCACTCTCAACTTGGTCATTGTCTTTTTTCCTTATAAATTTCTAGAAAACCTTTGTATGTTTGTCACATTATATTGAGCTTTTACTTTTTTAATAAAAAATTGTTGAACTTAACATGCACATTTTTCTTAGTGTCAGAGATGATTATATAGTTTTTCTTCTAATGTCTAGTAATAGGATGCTTATTTAGTGGGTTTCCTATTGTTTTATCATTTTTGATTCCCTGAAATAAAACCCACTTTTTATAATATATTATTTTTAATGGTATGCTATTTGCTAATATTTCATATCTGATTTTTGTACCAATATACACAATAAGGTTCGACTGTGGAATTTTTGCTTTTGGTTCTGCCTAATCTCTACCAGGTTTAGCATTATGTTTGTTTCAATAAACTACTTTGGGAATTTTCCTTCCTTTTACATGCTCTAGAATAGTTTAAGCATTATCAGATCATCTGAGTTTTTAAAAGAACCAGTAAAATTCCCACAGGCCTGGCCTGGACCTGTTTTGGGTTCTTTTTTATCAAAAGCTTTTAGACAGCTTTTTATATTTTTTTGATGGAAATTGTTTTTTGGCATGTTCCATCTTTTCTTTCTATTTTCTTGCATTTTCTTCTCTCTTTCTTGTGATTAGGTTCATTAGTGGACTAACTTACTGTTCTTACTCTTCTAAAAATTCAGCTTGTGAGTTTATGCTTTAGTTTTGAGTATTGTAGTGTTCTAACTTATTCATTTTTGCTTTTTCTTTATTAGCTTTTTGCTTCTTGCCTTTGTTTTATTCATAGCTTTTTTGTTTAGATACCTAATTCATTTTTCTATTCTTTATTTTTTATTGACCTAAATTTTGAGTTTATAACTTCTTCTCTGAATGTTTTTTAGCTGTGATCTTGGGTTCTGATATATAGTATTTTCATTATTGTTTTTTAGAAATTTGTGGGCTGCGTTTCCTCTTTAACCTAAGAGTGTATCTGAGTTTGTTTCTGTATTTTTAGTTTTCAGGTGGGAAGGACTTTTTTATTTTCTGATTTTGTTATTTACCTCTATCTTTATTACATTGTGATAAAAAATATTGTATATACTGTTTCTGGTTTGGGAGGATTTATTGGTGTTCCTTTGGGATTCAGATGTAAAAAGCTGTCTAAAGAATGTGATCAATTCTTTTATTAATATTTTACTGACATTTGTAAAGAAAATAAATGATCTATTGTCAAGGTATGTACTCTTTATGACTCAAGTGCAGTCTGTCTTATTAATTATGTTATCTAGGACTGCTAGATTCTAAGTCCTTGCCCACTTGGTCTGTCATGGACTGAGAGGGCTGCCTTGCTTCCTGCTGCAGAGTTACTGCCTATTTCTCCTTGTGTTCTTGTAATTTTTGCACCGTTATTGTTGCTCTATGTCACCTAACACACAGGTATTCAGAACTGTGATGTTGTCACTGTGAGTTTCTTCCTTAAGCATTATAAATAACCTTCCATGTCTTGTCTTATTCTGAATTCTACCTTCTTAAATATTAAGAGTATGGCCTCTGCTCCTTTTTTTTTTGTATCTGTCTGGTGTGCCTCTGAATATCCTTTGTTTTCACTTTGCTGAGCAACTTGGTCTTATGTGTCTTTTGACTACATCTTGGGGTTGGCTTTGCAGACCAACCTCAAAAAAATTTTAATAGATCAAGTGAACCCATTTATATCTTACATGACAGTATTTGGTCTTAGTTCTGAACTATCATTGTATGTTAGATTTTTGTTTGTTTCTTAAAGTTCTCTACTTTGTGATCTATTTTGTGTGATTTGGTTTTCCTGAAATTTAGGAGGGTTTATATTTTGTTACAGTCATAACTCCGACAGTTTTAACTTTATGTGACATCTTTAGTTCTTATTTCTTTAGACACTACCTTCTTCATTCTCTACCATGATTAATGATACAATTAGCATACTTCTTTTCTTTCCCTTCTCTTCCTTTCTTTTCCACCACCAAATTTTAGTATATAATATAATGTTAGTATAAACCTCAGCACTTATACATATGCATATGATTTTATCACCAGATTTATCATCTTTGACTGATATCCTTTAACACTAAGCTAGCATCTCTGAGAGAATTATTTCTTCTTATGATCTTCTCCAGAGATGTAATTGCTTTCCATTTTTTTTAAAGTTATGACAAAATATGTGGTCATAGTTCTTACCTGCTCTTTGAAAACATTGCTACTATTGAAGGTTTTTCATTTTGTTAAGTTTTACTATATTTTTCCAATTTTTATTTCCAGTAATTTTGTGTAGAAGCCCTGGCTGCTGCTTGTTACTCATAATTACGTGCACTTGATTTTCCTATATCAGGTATAAGCATAAGAACCAGGGTAGGAGTGACAGGTGACAATGCAGAGGAGCACGGAGAGGCAGGACAAACGCAGATCTCACAAGCTAAAGATTTTCGCTTCTCTGTTGTCTCAGAGACAGACTGCTTCCTGCAACTATGGCTCCCTCTGCCACTCTGTCCCAACCATGCTAAGTGGGTCCCTAGCACAAGCCCTGCTTGCTCTATTTTCTGTACCCAGTGTTGAAAACTGGGATGGTCTGGCACTTCAGGTTGAATCTTTCTCCTGTGATGGATGTCTTTCTGTTGGCCTTTTGTTGAATCTTCCAGCCACTCATTGAGTTTCTTTTCATTTCCTCTTATGTGGCTTCTAACCAATTGCAGCTGCTTTTGACAGCCTTGCACATATTTTGGAGTCTCACATTACATTTGCTATTGATTTTCCCTGAAAATTTATGAGCATCTTTTTTGTTCTCTATCTTGCTTTTGTATATTTTTCAGGAGAAGGAAGAGAAGGAGGAGGAGGGAAATTCTGACTTCTGAAGCTTGGTCAAAGCTGAATTCCAGTGAATGCCTTGACAGAGTTATTGAAGTGATATGAATAGAGAGTGTGGGGAAGATGTGATGACCTGGGTTTCTGGTCTGTGCAAGTTTAAGGGATAGGTGGTAAGCTGGATTTATCATGTTGAGTTCTGAGGGCCTGTGGGACACTCAGATGGAGACGTTGAATAGTTAGTCTTCTGTACAAATTTGGAGCTCAGGGAAAGAGGTAAAGAAAGAGGCAAAGATCATTATTATTTTATTGCTTTTTCTGCCATTTATTGAGAGCTTGCTATATTTCAGGGAGTATTAAATATTATCTCATGTAGTCTTAACAAGAAAACAGGCTTATAGAAGTGAAGTCATACTGCCAGCATCTGGCAGAATTGATATTTGAACCCAGGTCTCTCTGATGCCAAAGCCTGCAAATATGCTTCCTCTTGAGTCATGGCACCTCTACACTGCTTTAGTGCCTCGTCTTATTTTGAAGATAAGTCAGTATGTTCCATTCCATTTTTTCAGTGTCTTTGTATGAACTGAGCAGAAACAAGACCTCTCTCGGTGTCCCCATCGTGCATGTGAACACTGCGGGCAGAACTTGGGTCACCCACCCCTGTTTGGAGCCTACCACTGTGGGCAATGACATGAGCTTGTGGTTGAATAGCCCTGCCCTGGGTTGTCCTGCATGCTTATTCAGGTGGCATAATGTGGACACAGCTGTCAGCCCTGTGCCTCAAATGGTTACTACTCTTGTACAGCATTATACATATATGGGTACTAAAATCAACACAGTTGTACCAAACACACACTAATAAATCAGAGATGTGAGTTTTGGGGAGCATTTTTTAAATTTTGATATTGTTAATGTACAATTACTTGAACAACATTATGGTTACTAGAAATCCCCCTATTATCAAGTCCCCCCCACATATAACATTACAGTCACTGTCCATCAGCGTAAGATGCTATAGAATCATTACTTGTCTTCTCTGTATATATTGCCTTCCCCACGTCTCCAACCCCTTAAATTGTGTGTGCTAATCGTAATGCCCAGTTTTCCCCCTTATCCCTCCCTCCCCACCCTTCCTCCACAGTCCCTTTCCCTTTGGTAACTGTTAGTCCATTCTTGGGTTCTGTGAATCTGCTGCTGTTTTGTTCCTTCAGTTTTTTATTTGTTGTTATACTCCACAGATGAGTCAAATCATTTGATACTTGTTTTTCTCCACCTGGCTTATTTCACTGAGCATAACACCCTCTAGCTCCATCCATGTTGTTGCAAATTTTTTTCTTCTTATGGCCGAATAATATTCCATTGTGTATATGTACCACATCTTTTTTATTCATTCATCTACTGATGGACACTTAGGTTGCTTCCATTTCTTGGCTATTGTAAATAGTGCTGCGATAAACATAGGGGTGCATATGTCTTTTTCAAACTGGGGTGCTGCATTCTTAGGGTAAATTCCTAAGAGTAGAATTCTTGGGTCAAATGGTATTTCTATTTTGAGTTTTTTGAGGAACCTCCATACTGCTTTCCACAATGGTTGAACTAGTTTACATTCCCACCAGCAGTGTAGGAGGGTTCCCCTTTCTCCACAACCTTGCCAACATTTGTTGTTGTTTGTCTTTTGGATGTTGGCCATCCTAACGGGTGTGAGGTGATATCTCATTGTGGTTTTAATTTGCATTTTCCTAATGATTAGTGATGAGGAGCATCTTTTCATGTGTCTGTTGGCCATCTGAATTTCTTCTTTGCAGAACTGTCTATTCAGCTCCTCTGCCCATTTTTTAATTGGATTATTTGCTTTTTGTTTGTTGAGGTGCACGAGCTCCTTATATATTTTGGATGTCAACCCTTTATTGGATCTGTCATTTATGAATATATTCTCCCATACTGTAGGATGCCTTTTTGTTCTACTGATGGTATCCTTTGCTGTACAGAAACTTTTTAGTTTGATATAGTCCCATTTGTTCATTTTTGCTTTTGTTTCCATTGCCCAGGGAGATATATTCATGAAGAAGTTGCTCATGTTTATGTCCAAGAGATTTTTGCCTATATTTTTTTCTAAGAGTTCTATGGTTTCATGACTTACATTCAGGTCTTTGATCCATTTTGAGTTTACTTTTTTGTACAGGGTTAGACAATAATCCAGTTTCATTCTCTTACATGTAGCTGTCCAATTTTGCCAACACCAGCTGTTGAAGAGGCTGTCATTTCCCCATTGTATATCCATGGCTCCTTTATCATGTATTTATCAGCCATATGTGTGTGGGTTTATATCTGGGCTCTCTGTTCTGTTCCACTGGTCTATGGATCTGTTCATGTGCCAGTACCAAATTGTCTTGATTACTGTGGCTTTGTAGTAGAGCTTGAAGTCAGGGAGGGTAATTCCCCGTGGTTTATTCTTCCTTCTCAGGATTGCTTTGGCTATTTAGGGTCTTCTGTGGTTCCATATGAATTTTAGAACTATTTTCTCTAGTTCATTGAAGAATGCTGTTGGTATATTGATTGGGATTGCAATGAATCTGTAGATTGCTTTAGGCAGGATGGCCATTTTAACAATATTAATTCTTCCTTGCCAAGAGCATGGGATGAATTTCCATTTATTAGTGTCCTCTTTAATTTCTTTTAAGAGTGTCCCATAGTTTTCAGAGTATAGGTCTTTCACTTCCTTGGTTAGGTTTATTCCTAGGTATTTTATTCTTTTTGATGCAATTGTGACTGGAATTGTTTTCCTGATTTCTCTTTCTGCTAGTTCATCATTAGTGTATAGGAATGCAACACATTTCTGTGTATTAATTTTGTATCCTGTAATTTTGCTGAATTCAGATATTAGATCTAGTTGTTTTGGAGTAGGTTCTTTAGGGTTTTTCATGTACAACATCATGTCATCTGCAAACAGGGACAGTTTGACTTCTTCCTTGCCAATCTGGATGCCTTTTATTTCTTTGTGTTTTCTGATTGCCGTGTCTAGGACCTCCAGAACTATGTTGAATAAAAGTGGGGAGAGTGTGCATCCTTGTCTTGTTCTCGATCTTAAAGGAAAAGTTTTCAGCTTCTCACTGTTAAGTATAATGTTGGCTGTGGGTTTGTCATATATGGCCTTTATTATGTTGAGGTACTTGCCCTCTATACCCATTTTGTTGAGAGTTTTTATCATGAATGGATGTTGAATTTTGTCAAATGCTTTTTCAGCATCTATGGAGATGATCATGTGGTTTTTGTCCTTCTTTTTGTTGATATAGTGGATGATGTTAATGGGTTTTCAGGGTGGCATTTTTTTCTTTCCCTGCTTTTTAAAAAAATATTGACTGCTTTGAGCTAGACCCAACAGGCAATGGTAAATGTTAAAAAGAGACCTGTCCAATTAAGATGGCATTTGTCTTTGAAGTAAAGTGTCCCTCTGATGTCCCCAGTGATACCAAGTGGCTGGATAGAAATGGATGTTATAGAAAAGGCAATGATACATTGATTTTTAGAAATCATGCTCTTTCACCATGCATGTGTGTGTGTACTTTAAAGAAACTGGTCATGGAATAAAGATGTAAAATTATTTTTTAGACTCATGTCACCTAGATGTGTGAGAAATGTTACAATAGATCATTTTATAATCTATTAATTATGCTTTTTCATATTTCATTTCCAAATGAAAAAGGGCATTGCCATTGCACCTAATTTGCACCAAGCTTTGGATAAAAAATTACATTAGGTGATATGATTAAGTGATTTAAGAAACAGAAAATACTGAGAACAGGGACCTCAGTATTAAGTATTAAGTTCTATAAGAGCTATTTTTATTATTATAAAAAAATAATATTACAGATGAAAAGGCTTATGTATAGAAAGACTCAGTAACTTGCTCAGGGTTACACAGGAGGTTGGAGGAAAATGAGACCCATATGGAGTTCTTATGACTCCAAAGGCCAAATATTAACTCTGACTCTTCAAAAAAAGTGACTGTGAAACATGCAATGGGGCTTAATGTGATGAATTTCTGTGATGAAATTCATGCAAGTGAATTTAAAGTTTTTCAGAATAAAGAGCCAATAATCCAGATAGTCTCATTAAAAAAAAAAATCAGGAAGTGAGCATAAGAGCACTAATAAAGATATAATTTACTGATAATTTTAGCAGGTATCTGTAGAGCATAGATCTATAGATTTCACATGGATTTGCCTATGCTAATCAATATCCATAGTTGATACATGATGTGCAATAATTGTTCCTGGACAATCTTAATCTTAATTTTGTTCAGAGAGGGAGAATGCCAAGGGCTCTTGGAGATATGTATCATCCAATATCTCCTTTTAACTGATTTTTTGCCTTTCAAACCTCATAGTCTAGTCAACTTTATTCCTTCCAGATCATTCTGAGTATTGTCAACCAGAAAGTCATGTTTTTTTGTTGTGATCTTTCCATTTCTTTACACACACACACACACACACACACACACACACACACAAGCCAGTTTGTTTTTCACTCACTTCTTTAAAATAAAGACCTGCTCTTTTTCTTTTCTTTGTGAATTACAAGAGACAACTTCCAAAAGAAACTGATAGGTCACACATGTGTTTTCAGCCACCAAAGTACTGTACCACTACATAGTTCTCTCATTTCTCGTTTTGGTTTGAAGACTGCTAGGAGGTCCACTGTCAAGTAAGAATTAACACCTCCCATCTTTCCTCCTCTCTGGCTGCTTTGGACAGGCAAATAATAACAGATATCTACAGTGATATTACATTTAAGGGTTATTACCTATAGACTCTGTATGTATTCAGGTGTAAACTATCTTCCCATCTCCATTTATTTCATCAAGTGAAAGAATGAATTGTCCGCATGGAGATTCCTGCAGCATCTGCTTCCATTAATGTTAATGCCATAGTTATAAGCAGGAGTGGCTGGAGTGAAGATTCTTGAGCTGAAGTTAGATAGGGTCAGTTAATCCATATTTTTAGTTCCCTTCAGAAGTCCGAGACCAGGGGAAAGGATTAGAAATATATCTTCCAAGATGGTTCTGAAGGAAAATAATAGAAAATCTAACTCAAACTGGCTTAAACAATAAAGAGATTCTATCAAGTCACTTCATGGAAAAGTCTAGAAGTACTTAGCTTCAGGTAAGGGTTGATCCAGCAACTTAATAATTTCATTCTGATATGGACTCTGACTCTTGTATTAGCTCTTTATCATCATGTAGCAAATTACCTAAAAACTAGTGGTTTACAACAAAATCTACTTGTTATTTCATAGTTATTGTGGCTTGGGAGTTCAGAAGTAGTTTAGTTGAGCAGTTTCGGCTCACAGTCCCTCATGGAGTTGCACTGAAGAAGTTAACTGGTTCTACAGTCATCTGAAAGCTTGACTGGGCGAGGAGTCAAGTTTCTATGCTTGACTTCTAGATGACTTCTAGCTATGCTCCTCGGTGACTCATTCACATGGTGGCAGATTTGTGTTGATTGTTGGTAGGAGCGAAGACTCAGCTTCCTACCACATGGACCTCCTCACAGCATGGTGGCTAGCACCCCCTAAAGCACCCAAGAATGAGGGATTTAGGTGGGAGCTATCTGTTTTATGATGAATTATGGGAAGCTAGAGTGCATGACTTCCACCACATTCTGTCGATTAGGTGAAGGTCTAAGTCTCCACGAAGGCTCCACCCTTTAAAAGGAAGCATGTCAAAAAATGAGCAGACTTATAGAAGTCCCCCTATCTATGGTTTCACACTTTAAGTCAATCATAATCCAGAAGTAGATGATCCTGCTCTTGTATAGTCAGAAGGTCAATAGTAGCCTAATGCTACATCACAGTGCCTACGTCATTCACCACTTCATCTCATTATGTAAGTATTTATCATCTCACATATTGTAAGGAGGCTGAGCATGGTATAGTAAGATATTTTGAAAGACAGAGTCCACATTCACATAACTTGTATTAGAGTATATTGTTCTAATTGTTCTGATTTAGTATTAGTTATTATTGTTAATCTCTTACTGTGCCTAATTTATAAATTAATATGTATAGGATTTGGTACTACCCATGGTTTCAGGCATCCACTGGGGTCTTGGCAGAGATCCCTCATGGATGAGGAGGGATACTGTGCTTGTGAACCAGCAGCTGCTCACTCTCAGCCTCTTGTGGTTCTAACGACTGCTGGCAACCCTCAGGCCTCTGCTTCCTCATTCATGACCAGCAGAGAAGAGCATGTCTCAGAGCTTCCAACCCACTGGACAGCAGAGGTCATTTACTTACCTGTAAACAACAGCCCTTAGGCCATGTAGGTGAGCTTAATTATTCTGATTAGCTTAAGTTCAAGTTAATTTAGGCCAGATGAACCCCAAGATCAGAGCTGGGAAGTGTCAGTTTCCCTTGAAGCACATGGGCTACCTGGGCCAGGGGAGGAGCCACAAATACAGCCTTGGCTCTATTAGCAAGAAGAAGGGGAGCAGATCCTGGGTGACCAACCTGTGTGCATTCATGCTCATGCCTGTCTGCAGTGGGGATGGCCAGGTGGATGGGCAAGCACAGGTCATCGAGGTATGGCTTAAAAGTAGGTTTTTTGGGCACTCTGACATGTCATTCATCTTATGCATTTTCAAACTAGCTAGTTAAGGAAGTATGAAGGAAGAATCCAGAAAACTAGTTTATAAGGATGGAGTTCAGATGAGCGGCCCTCTAACTTGTCACATTTCTTGCATATTGACCTCATTCATTTTAGGAAATGGCTTCAGATGCCCATCGTAATTGGGATGCTTAGCTGCTGAAGCTTACTGTGTGGTCTTAACAGGCTGGTATCAAACACACACAAAAGTCCTGTGGAAAACAGGTGGTCCAAGGAATGAAATTTTGAGGGACCCACTCACTCTCCACCTGCACCCACTTACCTCTTTCACAGCCTGTCTTCTTCCCTTGGAATATATGAGCCCCAAGGGAAGGGATTTGTGTCTGCTCTTTTGAATTTTGACTGCCTAAAACAGTGCCTGAGACAATTTGTTTAACATTTGTTGACTTAATAAGTGACTGAGTTTGCTGTGTTTCCATAGTGTGGTTCAGTCCTCAGGTATGCCTGTTGTACCCACTGGGTGTGAAGTCTGAGCAAGGTGGTGGGAGGTGGGAGGCAGTGTGACATGTAATTTCTGGCATGGGTGAGAGGCGTGGATGACAGCAGCTCTGAAATGCAAGAACATTAACTTAAACTTCTTTTCCTATCATTCAACTAAATTTTTTAATGCAAACCCTCATTTTGTCAGATCAATGAGAACATTTTTAGCCATGCTGGAGCCTTCCAGGCTTCCTCGGAGTCCTATATAGTGACAAGGTGTCCTAGGGGTGGAGGTGGCTGTGGCGCCCCTGTGCTCATCTCCCTGTGTGGGGCTGGACCATGGCCGGATGATGGCTCATACTGTCCAGGGTGCCTAAGGATGCTCTTATCACCTTGCTGGGGCTCGACCCCGGGATGTCAAGGACCAGCCGCTTCTGGGGTACCTATTAGCACCTAAGTATTTGCTCTCCTTTCCTTCTGCTCTCTTCTGGAACACTTATATATTCTCCAGGGCAGGGAGCTGCATGCTGATTCATGGCATATTCTTCCTCATCTATTGCTCATGCCTTGGGGCCATTCACGTTCTCTTGTCCTCCAGGCTTAGATTTTTCAAGACTTGAAAGTCATAAGAGAATTATTTTCCTCTTTTTTCCTGTTAGCCATCTCTTCCCTGATGCAATGAGCCTCTGGTGGCTTGAATGGGAGGGAGGTTCAGGGGTAACAGAAAATACAGGAGGATAAAACATTGGAACATTGGTTACAACATCAAAAATAGTTTTGATTGGGTTGCCAGGAGCTGAGGGGAGGGAGGGATGGGAAGCTGTTGTTTAATGGGTATAGAGGTTCAATTTCGTAATTTGAAAAGTGTTCTGAAGATTGGTTGAACTCTGCACTTTAAAATGGTTAAGATGGTAATTATGTTATGTGTGTTTTACCACAGTTAAAAACAAAATAATAAAGCAAAAATAAAATAGTTTACCTGTAGGATTATGTATTGTTCTAGTGCATCTTAAAATTATTTGGTGAAAAAATCCCCAGGCAATAAATACTTTCCTATTGAACAAACAAACAAATAAATAAATAAAAACAAAAAATGGTCATGGTTAGGAAATACAACTGCCTTTGTACCAATTGGGATAATAAGCCGGGCAGTGCGGAAAGTGGACAAAGAGGGTGACTAGGGCTGGGGTGGCTTGGGAAGGTCCTTGGGGAGGGAGCAGGGCAGCTGCTGGAAGGTGGGGCTGGGAGAGGAGGGAGAGCTAGGTGTGCACAGCGGGTGGTGGGAGGGGGTTGTGATTAGGATTCCAAGTACAGAAGCAGCATGGAGATCACACTGAAACGGTGTCTCTTTGTCTGCTTTCAAGAAAACGGCTGGTGAAGAAACAGCTTTCTGTCAGGTGCGGTCTGCAATTCAGACAGCATGAGGAGGAGCAGAAACTGGGCCATTACCCAGTTTGCTAAATAAAAGCCGGCACCAGTCAGAGCAGGCTGTCAGCCCCTCACAGCCGCTGCCTGCTCTGTGCAGAGCAGGGCCAGCAGCAGCCTTTCTTGAAGGCCTACTGTGTGCACTCCGACGACACAACCTGTGGTATCAGCCTCTTCCGGCTCCACACTGATACACACACACACACACACACAGAGGTGGTTTCAGAACATGTTACATGTTTTCAGACTGATGAATGCTCTGTAATGCTCTCAGTTTTCCATTGTGTGTCCAGTGGGGTCAATAGTCCTATTTGCTAAAATGTCAGCACCATTAGATATAGGCTTCTAGAATACGAAGTTTCATGTTGCCCCTGCGCTGGTACCCAAACCCAAAAGGACCACATAACATCAGTGTACTTATTTTTTCCCACAGGATCTCTGTAAGGCTTGTCTGTTTATTGTTCCCAGTAGAGGGAAACACAGGTGAAGTATTCCTTTGTGTTAAAGGAATGAGTATCGATGATAGGCTTACAAAGCCAGTGGAAGTCAAAGGAGCCCGGTCATTGAACCAGGTAGGACAGTTTGGGGCTTTTGGGGGAAGGGGCGATTCCTAGAGCCCTGTGCTGTCAGAGGCACTGAGACCAGAGCGCCGCTCCTCCAAGGGGACTGCCCGAAACCAGCTGAGGCGGGCAAGCGAGGGGCTTGATGAAATTCACCAGGATCTGGAACATTTCTAATGAAAGCTGGATTTTCTTATCTTCTCTTCCATAGAGAGTTCCTGATTAGCAGTTCAGAGCTCGGTGGAATTAACCATATATCACTTTAAATGTTTATTTTATGTCCACCTTATTCTAACATTTTTATTCATTTTAATGAGAAGTAATTGGGCTTCCTATTGCAGTGTTTCATTTAAAAAAGGGGAATATTAATAAGGAATGAAAGTATGCTAGAATCCATAACTATCTTCCCAGTTTTTCCCATGCTCTTATCTACCCCCAAAGTCACTGTTTTAGATTGAAAATAGAATTCAATACATTTGAACCACAACCTTCCTGGAGCTGGCAATGCCTTTATTGTATGTCATTATGTCTTCTGGGAATCCTGACATTAAAACATATCCTTGGTTCTCACTTAAGCCAATTTTATAGGGCAGGGAAAGAAAAGACAACATTTTGCAATGAAAGCACCTTCCCCCATCTGGCAAAATGGCTTTCTGGACTCTATTGTGGCTCATTGTCTAAAAATAGGATGAAGACAAATTGTTATCATTTGCGAAAGCCCATGACAATAATGATAAATGAACAAATTTTTTTGCCCTCTGAAGTCATTGCTTAAGGCTTTCTCTGGGATCAACAATGTTAAACTGGTAAACTTTCCTCATCTGCATCCACAGAAGGTTTACAAATGGCTTTGTAAACAATTTTAGCCAGAGCGTTAATCTCCCCAACAGAACCAGGGCTGCGAGATAGATGATTGATTTGCAATTTAAAATGACACTGAAACCCCTGAAACAGATATGAAAGAAACTTTCAGTGAATAATGTTTTAGTTGACAAGAAAAGATAAGGCACATCTTTCATCTGATAGTGGGCTGTTTTTGATAAATATTGTTCATAATGGAGAATTTTGGAATCATTAATGTGTGGATAGAACATTACTACTTTTTGACTGGGACTTCAGAAACCAGTTTCTTTTGGCAGGAGTTGTGTCACACACACACACACACACAAGAAATCTTGAGAAGGTGCTTGAAAAGCACCCTTACAATTACTCTGTTATTTTATTATTTGACCTGAGTCCAAACTGGCAGGTGATGTGGGTGAGCCTGCAAAGCAGCGTCTGCTCTGGTTATGATTAAGCATCAGCACCATGCACCCCACCTTATCCAAAACCCAGTACAGGACAGTTGCTTTCAGATTCCCTTTTGGTGACATGGTAGGTTAAATAGAAAGGGATGTGCCACGGAAGTAAGGCTCTAATTCCTGTCTCTGATTTCTTTATTTGGACATTGGTCTGTGCTCCTGCTGGTACCTGGGCAAGGCCAGAGCTTGGCTCGTTGGCCTCACAGCATCCCTTGAGGAACAGAGGCGCTGTGCTGACTAGCACACACTGGTTACCAAAGCCAGGTCCCTGGGAAGGTGCCTGTCCTGCCCAGCCTTCAGGCCCACCCAGTGCTGGGCTTCTTTCCCAGATCCCTAGTCTGTCCCCTCTGCCCCTTGTCCTATCCTCTACCCCTTTCATCTCCAGGAATGGAACTCCCTCAAGGAGTCTGGCTGCAGAGTGTGGGCACATTCCATATTCTGGAGCTTTGGCAGGCACACCGCGTGCAACAGTGTGGCACTGGCTCTCACACTCATGTGCCCTGACTGCCCAGACAGTGCCCTCCCTTACCCCTCTCAGCCACTCTGGAGTGGTCTGGAAGGACATCCATCTGCCAGCTTCCATTGTGATTGGCAGCTAGCCGACCCCCCTCCAGCAAGGCTATGGCTTCATCCCATATAGCACATCAAATAACCCAAAATATGATATGAGTAAAATAATCCAGACTATGGCCAAAAGGGTACCAGATAGCAATCCAAGGTATTTATTCTAGATTCTTCTGCCTGTCAGAGCTGTCTAAATTCAAGTCCATCAGTAAGGTCAGCTGGATGAGTTTAGCATCATTAAAACGACTCAATTGTAAACCCAAAATTCTCATGTTGAAACCATCTCCAATGTGATGGTCTTTGCAAGTGGGGCTGTTGGGAAGTGCTTAGGTCGTAAAGGTGGAGCCCTGGAAAATGGGATTAGTGCCCCTATTAAAGAGACCCCAGAGGGCTCCCTCACCCCTTCTGGCATGTGAGCACATAGAGAAAAGACAGCTGTCTGTGAGCCAGGAAGAGGGCCCTCATCAGGCACTGAATCTGCCAGAACCTTGTTATTAAACTTCCCAGTCTCCAAAACTGTGAGAAGTAATGTTTATAAGCCATCCAGTCTATAAGATTTTGTCATAATGGCCCAAAGAGGTGCATATATACTGAAGACCCCAATATACAGAATATGTTGTTTCCCTTGGGCCCCACGGTGTCTCCAAACTTAACTTCACATACACTTAGCGAAGTATTGTTGGCCTCAGCATTAGAACCACCTGCTCTTGGGGTGCTTGTCTTTCTTTCAGCTATATGGCTGGGCAGGGACTCGGCTGTCCTCTGGAGACGTTGGTTTGACCCTCAGTCCACCACAGAGCCCATAGCCTGGCCACAACCTAATCTCAGCACCACTTAATAGCTGGAAATTCTCAAAGGACACAACCCTAATTCCTCAGCACCACTTAATAGGTAGAAATTCTTGAAGGATACAACCCTTCTCCGACCAGTTCCCATGTGAGCCTGGCAGTTCAGCCCTAGTACATGCTTGGCACATGCCCCAAGGTGGCCCTCATCAGGGAGCTTGGGAGCATGGGAGGTTTGTGGGCATGGAGATAAGGTCCCAGCATCATGTGTTTGTGGTGGCTGTGGGCCTTCCTGGTGAGGGGCTTGGTGGCGGCAGATGTAGCTTCCCTCCGCTCCCTGTCCCTCCCTTTTGTCCTGCCTTTCTTTTCCCTGACTCGTTTCTCTTTGTCACTGTTGCTATGGGAAGCCAGTTCGTGGTTTGGGTTACCTGTGCCCTACAACGGGGAGATTGCACATAATGTCCAAGAGCTCACCGAGGGCCAGACCCTGTGTCCCAGGGGACATAGCCTGGACTTATGGGACCAGGAGGTACTGTTGTCACTGAGTGGGGCCCAGAGTGACCTCCCTGTGACCCCCAAGGAACTTGGCGGGACAGCACTGTGTGAGAATGAGCCAGTCAGTCCCTTAGAGGGCTGTCTCTTCCCTGGGCTAGGCCATAGTCACCAGCGGACGTAACTGGGTTAGAGCAGTGGCTAGATTTCCCCAGACCTGCATTCAACTGCTGGAGGGCAAAGCAGACATGGGGACCAGCTTGCATGCACTCTCTCATTTCGGAACAGTGAGAAAGGGTGTGTGATGTGATAAAAGCACCGCTCCTCCTTACAATCCCTTTTAAATAATAAGAAGCAGCTCCACCAGTCCCACTTTAACACTAAGTGCACAATGTATAAATTGCTTTGATAACCATGTTCATCCCCTACCTTATGTTTTGAAGTATTCCAACTTGCTTTAGTCTTATTAATGTATTTCTTTTATCTTTCATCTGAATAGTGTTCTCTATGTAAAGTGCCCAAATGTGATTAATGGTGAATAGATTAAGATAGGACAGGGTGTTTGAAAAATGACTTAGGGACGGCATGTAAGTCACTGGCTAGAGTCCCAAAATGCAAATTCTGGTTAAGTTAATAACTGGAAAATCATGATGGCCCAACTGCATGAGCTTTTGAATTATTTAAAATTGCTTTATAAACAATAAATAATTAGTATTTTATGTTAGAACAAGTTAATTATTTCTTAATTATTTCTATAGGCATTATGGTAACACAGTCAAAAGTTTCAGTGTAATTGACACATAGACATCCAATTCTGATGCTGGCCACCCAGCATCTGTAAGTTACTGCTTTACTTTGCAAATGGTGCAGGAGTGTTCATGTCCCATTAGAGGTCGGCACTTTATTAAAACGTCTGGAGTAATCTAGTTTGTAGGAGGCTTCTTTCCCTGAGAAGAGTCTGCATTTTCCTGGATGGGGTTTTAGGAAGGGAGATTGTTTGTATGCCTGTGTCTGCCTTCCCCTGACAAACGAGCCTTATCATCCAGGCGGTTCTGTGCTCTCACTCACCCTTTCAGGAACTGGGGAGCTTTATGAAAAATAAATTAATAATGCATACTAAATTACATCTGCAAGAGACATTTAGGTGTATATTGCAGTCTTCAAAGATGATTAGATTTATGTTTTGTTCAAGGGGACTTGTCGCCCCATCTTCCAGGCACTTCTTGAACCACAAGTCTGCCAGCACAGCCTGTGAACTGCTGGCTACCTGTACGGTTACGGTCACTGTCACAGGAGGCTCCAGGGCCTGGACTCCAGGCTGCCAGGTGTACCTTCAGGCCAGTAGCCAGGGAAACCAGAGGCTTATGGTGAACTGACTGGCTCATCCAAGAGGGAAGCAAGAGGCTTCTTCAGGCAGGGGGCCATCAGCGTGGTCTGCACAAGAGCCCCCTCGTCTCAGTGTGTGCTGTATGGTGGAATCTAAAGGCATCTCCACCTGAGATGCTCAATACTGAGGTGAAAAGCCACCTTCAAATTTGTGGTTTTTTGTTTGTTTGTTCTGTTTTGTTGAACCACAAAGAAGAGAGAAATATAGTAGCATTGATTGTTAAATCCTCGTGTCTGCTCTGTGGTGTCCGCACACGAAACACGCTGCTTTTGTAGCGAGAGGAGAGTCAGTATTTATCAGGGTTCAGAGCCAGTTCAGCCACACACTTGACAAATTATTTGTGGAATTGTTGTATTCATAGTCACTTAAATAAGAATCTGTCAACACGAAGGCTGAGCTTTGTTGCAGCGGGTCCCCTGGTTTTTCCTGAACACCCAGAGAATGATGGATTGGAAGTAATGCAAATTCACTACCATTTTATATGCTGGTGCCTTCCTCAGAGACAGGGAACATAGCTCAGGATCATCTTGTAAAAGGCTGTAACTGTAAAGGCCTGCTTCTGTGTTGGAAGTCTTGCCTTTCCTTCCTTCTTCTTCTTCTTCTTTTTTTTTTTTTTTCCCCAAATGAGACTTTAGAACAGGGAAATGGAATTCAAATATTTTCCTCACGTCTCATTTTGGAAAGCTTTCGCACAGCAGGTGTGCATACTGGCTTTTTAGGCTAACTCATACATATGCTTAGCTGTGTTCAGTAATTAAAACAAATTGATAAATACAATTATTTGGTTTTATGGGAACTTAAAAGTTAACACTCCTTAGCTGGATGTTGAGTCTTAACTCTTAAGAGAAAGCGGGAAAGACGAGGGCCATCAATGCCAGCAGGGGCAGTGGTGCCCGACCAGGCTTTTAGTCACTTCCGTGTGGCCCGTGGGGCTCTGCATGCTTGAGTGGCTGGGATTTTCTCCCTGCGCTGTGAGGACGGCAGAGCAGGGCTCTCACTGCCCCTCTGTAATGTGCGGAGGTCTTCCCAGGTTTGCCTTCCTAGAATTCTAAAGCTTGAAGGAGCATTGCCAACTCTTGTGGTGCTCAGGTTTTGGGTGGCCTGGGATTCTTGGGCCAGCAGAAGGAGAAGGGCCCATAAGGTCTCCCCCTGTTGCGTGGAAAAGAGTTCTTCTCATGCACAGCAGGAGTCTGAGATAGTTTTACTCCACAGAGCTCCCTGGTTTCTGCAGAAAGGCCACACATGCCCTTTAGTTCCAGGTGTCTCTCATGGAAGAAAGCAGCTTGGGAGTCAGGAGGCCTGGGTTCTGACCTCGGGACTGGGAATTCCACTGAGCTTGGGGATCCCCAGAACTCTAAGCCTCAGCAGAATCAGGGGCTGCTCCAACCACCCCTAGAGGCCCTTGGAAATGCAAACCTTTTAACTCCATTGATACCAAACTCTAACTCAAGTACATCAGCAGAAGACCAGTCCCCACCAAGGAGACCCTGCAAGGGACAGGAATCTCTCTCTGCCATTTCCCTTCCATTAGAACCTTCAAAAGAAGGGATCCTGTTGCCTAAAAACATATTCTTTTGAGCCTCAGTGATTTGCATGGTGGAGTGTCACATCTGTGTCCCCCGTTTCTTAAAAACTGCTGGAGAGCAGTAAGAAAAAAATAGAAAAACCCAATGTAAAAACAAAAATCCCACGTTATATAACACATCCCCTCAATACCACTGAAAAATATATGTAATATTTTGAAATCACTGACTAATTATTTCTAATCACTCCATAATAATTTATGGAGACACTCGCTCTTTGGATGTGTTCCTGTTTTGATCTAAATGTATTCCTGCACACACTGTCAAACCTCCCAGTTTGGCAACTGATTTGGTTTTGCTGAATTTTTTTCGTGTGTCCAGATCTCTTGCCAATGAGGCTGTGGAACATATTTTGACAGCTTTGTCGCTAAGTTTGTTGCTACTTGTGTCTGGAACGGGTATCAAATTTCAGAGATTAATCTGTTTGTTTCCTCCCTGCTCGCGATGTCTGCAGGATGCCATTGGTTTGCCTGGAGCTGCTCCTGACGGTGAGCAGGGGTCAGGCCTTGTTTGCAAAACCCCGACGTGCCTGGGGCATCTCAGTAACTCCTGAGCTCTGTGCCTGGGTGCTTGGTGCCTAGGACCAGGTGCTGAATGTAACCATTCTGTACCAGGGTGTCCATGGGAAGCCAGGACTTCCACAGCAAAAGGCTGGGATTCAGATCAGTATTGACATTGGGCTGGGTGAGGCGGCCCCTGAAGCAATTTTTGTTCAGAGAACAGACTTTACTTAAGTGTGGGAAACTACAAACTTAAGACAGAGCCCCTAAAATAAGAAGGCTGTGTTTCATTTCTCTTTTTGCATTTCATTTTAGTCTTACTTGGTACTCCTGTTCTCTGACGCACCTTTTGAGAATCTTCTAGAAGAGTGGCTCTTACAGAGTGGTTTCTGACCCAGCAACATCAATATAACCTGGAAACTTAATAGAAAATTTCGGTCCACCTACTTCTTTCCAGATCTGGATCAAAAATTCCGGAGTGGGGCCCCAAAATCCGTGTTTCAATGAGCCCACCAGGTGCTTCTGACATACACCTAAGGCTTGAGGTCACTCACCTGGATCAGCAGGCATTGTTTCATCAGGTTTCATGAGTTTTATTCTGATTGCTGATTCCTGCAGCCCACTTAAGTTGTATGCTTAATTTATTTGTTCACTAATAACTTTATTGAATCAACTCATTAGAACAAAGAAGCATGGATGTGAGGCACTGACATGTGCATGCCAGCCACTGTGCTAGCCAGTGGGAAGCCAAGAGTGAATGTACATCCACTGTATCTCAAGGAACTGACAGACTAACGGAGCAGAGGCAAGAATGCCTGGCCATTGCAGTCCTGTGGCAAAAGTACAGGGTAAAGTGGGGACACAGGAGGAGGACTCCTCGAAGAGGCTGCCAGCATGTGGCAAGTGTTGAGGTTGAGGGCTTCATGTTTGGCTGAGCACAGGAGGGAGGTGTTCTGGGAAGAGGAACTGGCATGTGCAATGGCCTGATACCAGAAAGAATGTGGAACATCATTAAAGGAGATCAGTATGGTTAATGGAAGAGTGGAGAGAAGTGAGACTGGAGTAGGAAAAAGGGGCTAGATCTCCCAAGTCAGGCTCAGGTGTTGGGGCCCATTGAAGATTCTAAGCTGTAGTTGTCTTGGTTATGGCATGGAGAATGATTTGGAAGGACCACAGCTGGGGGCAAGGAGATTAACCAGACATACAGTGATCCATCTGTTTAATAAACAAATATCAACTAAGGTCCCATAGAAGCAACACAGCCTAAGGTTGAAGAAGTCAGACTCTGAGGTCAGATGGAACAGACCTAACTTAAAATCCTGGTTCTGGGACTTGCTAGCTGAGGGACCTTGGGCATGGTCTAAGCCTCATTCTCCTCACATGTACGTGATGATAATGATATTCACCCCAGAGAATTGTTATGTGAGTTTTATGCACATAAAACATTTACACAAGTGCCAGCACACAAGTATCCAACATAAGGAACCATACTATCGTTATTATTGCTATTACTATTATTGTACGTCAAGCATTCTGATGGGTGCTGAGGCTAGAGTGGTGAATAAAACTGGTCAAGTGGCCCATATGCATGGTGCCAAAGAGCAAGAACAACAGTGGCCTGAAATACGTCCATGGCCTGGGGATGAGCGATGAGCTCAGTGGACATGAAGGGTGTTACGGTGGATGGGATATGGGGCAGCTGCAGCAGTAATGCACAGGAGGGCGTTGTTGTCCCCTGGGTTTGTAGTTTGAGTGTACACGGTTTAGCTCTCCCCTGGGACTGGGAATGAGGAGGAGAGCGGGAAGGGAGACGGAGAAGAAGCTTGCAGGAGGGAAATGGTGAACTATGCTTTGTATCTGGTCTTGTGGAACTTGCAGGTGGAAGTGTCTGTCACAGGTCAGATGCCTAGTACTGGTGCACGGAGACTTGTACTGGAGCTACTGGGTACACACTTTGCACAGCCCTCAGTAGCATTCCACGCTCTTTCAGAGAAGTTGACATGCTTCCAGGATTATCCCAGGGGACCCCCAGCGGAATGGCTCTCCTCACTTTGAGAACTTGTCTCCTTCTGTCTTAATTGCATTTGGTTGTACATGTGGTGTTTTGTGTCTGGGAGCTCTGCTCTGTCCCCAGAGGTGTTGCTTACCAGTTCCTGCCTTGCATGGTTCCCCCACTGCTCCTCAAAGATCTCCAGAATCCCAGGGCCGGAAGAGAAGGAACCTAGACCTTGGGGCATATTTGAATTGCCTCTGTAGCCTCCCTAATGACTTCTTATTGCTACTGAAAGCAATAAAGGACTAACAGGATGATAAGGAAGCTAGTCATAGGACCAAAGTCCAAAACCATTTATTGAACACCTACTCTGTCTCAGGAGCTGTCTTTGATGTTATATGTCTGATTGTAAAGGTATAATGAAGGTCCATCTGGTCAAAATAACAATCCTTCTCTCTACCCCTGTCAGAGCACTGCTCTACATGACCCTAGAGACCGTTTTCCATCATTATGACCTTGGGAATGAACAGATATTCACAGCTCATTGCTTGGAGAACAGGACCCTGAGAATGGCACACAGTAGGATGTGTTAGAGGGGTTTGTGGGAATATTCAACATCCTAGCTAGGGAAGCAGAGAGGGAGAGTGAGAGCCCAACGCAGGATGCTTGCATCAGGCCTGGGAAGGAAAAGAGCTGGCAGAGAGGTGCTATGGCCAAACTTTACTGTATGGGATATTTCTATGTATTTTCCATGTCAAAAAATAAGTGACCCCTGATATAGCCCAGCCCAGAGTGCCCAGCCTTGAGACAACCTACAGCTACAGAGGGTGGGGCCCTGGCACTCAAAGATCAGCCGCTACAAAAGTCATAGATGTAATGCCTTCAGGGCAGACAGGTAACAGACAACAATGAAGGAGCAGAACGCGAGACAATGGGGAACAGGGAGCATAATCCACTCGGTGGGGACAGCTTTCACTCATTTCCACACAGGGAGGGGTCCATGGTGGCCAGATAGTCCTATTCTTCAAGAGAAACCTGGACATTAGGGATTTATGTGCAATCTCCAAGGTTTTAAAGATTGGCAACTTAATTCTTCTTCTTATTTTTGATCCTGTTGAGCCAAACAGAGCATAACCATGGAGCTGAACATAGCATTTAATGCTTCCAGTGTGTGTTATAGCTGAGACACTGGAGAGGCAGACACTCCTTGGAGATCTTACTTCACCGGAGAACAGTTGGACTTAAGATCTTTTCTCACTTTAGTGCCCTAGGAGGGGTGGCCTGAAGCAAGCTAAGTTTTGGTGGCCATTTGGGGCTTTGTTCTCTTGTTCTCTCTCTGGACAGCCTCCACTCTCATATCTTGCTGGGATTGGGTGGGTATGTGGGACAGGTTTCATCGCCAGCCCCAAATCGATGGAGGTCACTTCTGCTCATAGTCATTAACAGCTGAAGGCCTGCCTGAAGATAGGCACATGGGCCAGGAGAGCAGGGATGGCTCGAGCCCAAGCCAGTCGCACGGGGAGAGAGGTCTTGGAGCTTTTGCTGATGTCTCCCAAAACTGGCATGGGTTGCAGCTCCCTCTCCATGGTGTGTTGCCCACTTGGAGGTCTTCTGTCGGCCTTCCCTTGCCAGGGCGGGGAGATCACTTATGTGATATATAAAATGTAATAATGTCATTGGCTTCCCCCTGGTTTCCTGTTGATTGACTTTTATAGCTTGCAAACATTATGCTGGATTGGTAAACTGCAATAAATTTAATCAAGAATTATTTTATTCAGCTTACTAATGAGGAATAATAGTGTATGTATCAATTAGGCTTGTCAATTTGTGTGAAGAAATAGATTTACAAAGGGATAGTAAGCAAAAAAACAAAAAAGTACCATTGGTATCAATTCACTTCATTATTTTTAATTTGCTGTGAATATTGAGTGTTTCTAACATAAAATCATTCCTCAATTAAAATAAAACAGCTGTACTGCTCTCGGCTCCTCATCCCTTGTTTTTGCTTACAGATTAGCAGTTGTCATTGGTTTCAGTCTGTTGTCGTCTCATTAATTTGCACCCATAAATGGGTAAAAAAGTATTCTAAACTGTCAGTGAAAAACGCAACAGAGCAAAATGGTTTTCTCATGTTTGGGGGAAACAGCAGGGTTACTGCATAACAAAGGGATGGAGGGCATGGGTGCCGCCACAGGAAAGCCAGGCCTGCCCTGCTCAGATTAGGCTCTTAATAGTTCTCCAAACCCAGCCTTCCCTAGGTGCCTTCACTCTATATATCCTGTGATTAATTATTTGCACAGCTGATTCTAAGTATTGCCTTCTCTCTGTTTCTACAATGCGACCGTACCACTTTTTCCACCAGGAAGTGGAGTCTCTTTCCCTACCTCGCGACTCTGAGCTGGTCATGTGATTTGCTTTGGCCACTGGATGCAGCAAAAGCAAAAACAGACAAACCCCAATAACGGACAATGTACACTTCTGAGCCTAGGCCTCAAGAGGTCTTGAGTGCCTCCACTGTTCCTCTTAGAACTTGAACTCCATATTGACAAGCCCAGGAGAGCCTGGTGGAGGGTGACAGACAAGGTAGAGAGTAAGTATTTGCTGAATAGGCTGGTCTGAATAGGCTGAAAGACATCCCCTCCTCATGGACACTGGTAGCATATATTTGTCCATTTTATTATGCAGTGGCCCTGGAATGGCCGAAAACCCACATGCCTGGGAGTCAAGGGAGCCAGACTTGTCCATACTTTGAATCAGAGCCTGATGCAAAGAGCTCTGGCTCTGCCTCCAGTGGAGCCCATGCGCAGTTACACCCAGATGCTACGCCCACACTGACTTTAAACAAGTGGCCTGCCACCAGCCCACACTATCTATAATGTATTCTGGATTAATGGCATAATAAATCCTGTAATTATTATAATAATATTATATTGATTTTTCTTTTGTTAAAGATGTTAACTTGTAAAAAGTAAATATTTGAAGTATATCATCATTTATAAACCATATCTTGCCATTTGTTCACTTTTCGACTATATGCAAAGTCTATGGGTGTCTTGCTGAGAGCTTAACTGGGTGACATAACCTCTGAGCCTTGACTTTGTCATCAGAAATAGGGTTGATCCTCCCCTGCCAGCTTCTCAGGGCTACTGTACAGAGGAAGTGCAGCAGGACAAGGGACAGTAATTGCATGGTATAAGGTGCTCTGTTTTATCATGGAGTTCTGGTTCCCATCACCATGGGCTTCTCTTGAGCCATGGATTTTTGGGCTCCTTGTCCTGTGTCACCTGCACAACCAGGATGTCTGAATGGAAAGATACATGCAGAGCCCATAGCACAATGGTTGTGCACACTTTGCAAATGGCGATGATTAATGGCCAAGGTTCCTCCTTGTACTGACCTTCTGAGCACCCAGGCTCTCTCAGCCGACGCTAAACAGCAAAGACTATCAGAGGGTATGGGCTTTCGTGGCAGAGCCTCCTGTCCAGTGGATGGCCCAACAGGCTGTTTTGCTTCAGTGTCCCTTGTACAGTCTTTCCAGCTCACCAGGAGCTGCCCTCTGCTTGGTGTGTGGCATCAAATGAGATCATAGTCCATGTTGTCATGGATGCAGAATTTTTATATTCCATTGTATTTCCACATGTGGATATCAGACTTTGGCTGTGACCGTCATACTCTGAGGGAGGTGAAAGGTTTTATGTGAATAATAACGATCAATACCTGAACCAACGCCCTCCTGTCTGCCCTTTGGGAGCCTGTTAGTTACCCACAAGGCCAGGGAGAAGACAGATGCCCACAGGGCAGCCAGAAATGCACCTGTTTCAGCCCTCTTCAGAGTAGGAGGGAAGCCTTCAGTTTCAAAATGAGCCCCTTCAGTTATGGGGCATGAAATCTGTTAGGTAGGAAATAAGTTATAAACATTTTAGAAATCAGGATGAAAATATTAGGCTGAATTCACATGATATCAAGCCTCTGGATAAAAGTCTTAGAATTCAGCACACTGTCTGGAAACTAGGTGATATTTGCCAGCTGCTTGGGTGTTTGGTGGCTTTCCTTTTTTCTCAAGGATGTCTGATCTGGGTTTGGTATTTCTTGTGCTCAAGTGGAAAGTGAGCAATGGAGAGCTGGGTGAGTTTAGACTTGGTACATGGCCAATCATGGTAATTCAGGAACCAAAACTCTACTCTTTGTTGAGCTATTAGCTCTCAGTATTATGGAAGGAGCTTTTCTAACCCAGACAAATGAGAAATGAATACTCCCTCCTAATGGTGGGTAATAACTCAACATCACCCTCTGAAGATGTCTGGGCCAGCCCCCTGCCAGTCTCCCTTAGAAAATGTCTGACATGTGGATGTTTTATCCTCTGCCCCTCCTTCTCTAGCACATGTTAATAAAAGTTCTATATAAAACGGAGTGATAAAGGAGATTAATACTTTTATTTCTCACACGTGCTGAACTCCATCTTTTCATCTTGAATTACCCAGTTGGAGTGTCTACACCACCTGAATTAATTAACCTCATCATTGTGGACTCACTAATCCATCCAAAGTGTCACAGACAAGACCTAAATAGAAAATCTTCTACACAAACAAATGCAGAGGCATTCCCTCTCTGCAAAGTAGTCGGCTTGTGCCAGCACAGCCACTTTCCTGAAATTCTTTTTGACATTGATCTCAAAACAAAATTGCATGCATTTCCCTGACCATTGAATCTGGATCTTGAAGGTCTGAGTCTATTGTCTTGGCATTTAGCTTAAGAATATCTTATCTGAATTACAAATGTCTCTTTCTAAGAGGTAGAGAAATTAACAGAAATTATTTCTAGATCTGTTCGCTTGGATGGAATGGATATTGCTTGGGGTCCAGCGTGGTATGTATCTATTTAATTGCCAGGTCTTCATTCCCCTTCCTCATTCCAGATATTTCCAAACCCTTACTGAAAGGCCTCTTTCAAGATGAGGAGAGAGGCTTAGGCATCAGGTGAGAGAGGGGTGAATTTCTACAGCTCGGAGCTCTGACTGTCCACCTATGCTCAGGCTTGGAAGGGGGCACACTGTAGAAATTTGCCACTAGCTAGGCATGTCCTCAGAAGGTAATATGGTTACTAAACCTAGTAGAATCAGACCTGAACTCCCAGGTAACTCTCAAGAGGAGTCTGCAAGGTCACCACATTTCAAAGTGTCTGGGACAGAGGTGACTCTCAGAGATATTTCTAAAGAGAAATACATTTCCACTTCCACCTGAGGGTGTGTGAGATCATGAGAGCTGCTAGTCATCGGGGGCTTTGTTCATCCTAACTGCTGGCAAGGGGCTACAGGACTGCCTGAGCTTTGGCCCCAGAATATGTCTCCATTTTCCTCACTGGGAAGAGCAGCCCCATTCTTTGGGGCTAAATTTTATTGAGCATCTTCTATGTATCAAGTGTTCTGCTGGGTGCTTTACATAGGCATTTACAAACCCTATGAGGTTGGCATTTTTAGGAATTCCCATTTTCATAGAGGAGGAAAGCGGTTCAGAGAAGCTGAGCAATTTTTCCTAGCTCTCACAGCAACAGACAGATGTGGCAGAGGGCTGGGCAGCTACGAAAGCCTCAGGCCATGGAGGGTGATGTGTTCTGCCCAGCAGACCAAAGCCAGGCTGTCCAACATGTCTCAATTAACTAAACTGGTGAAAAGAGAGAAATCATATTAAGATCATAGATCTATATCCTGGTCTCTGTTCATACAAAGGTTCTTTTGTCTGGGCTGAAGGTGGGTGCTGGGGACCCTAGAAGAGGATCCTCAGGACAGAGGGATGTTCTCCTTCCCTGCCCCACGCTTTGAGATGGTGAGGCTGTGGGGAGAAGCCCCAGGAACTGTTTCCTGAGGGACACTGGGGAGTTCAGGAGCACAGACTGCACTGCCCCCTCTCCGTAAGGATCCTGCTGAGCATGGGAGCTGCTGAGCCGGAGAGCAGAGCTTTTCCCCATTTCCTCCAGAGCCTGGCGCTGCTCTGACCAGGAGGATTCTGCAGAGGTGTGGGCAGGGAGCACACAGGGCTGACCTTCACGATCTGACATGTATGTGAGCTCCTGTGAGGCCCCACCAGGAGACCCCCAGAGACACTAGAGGGGCCTCAGGGGACTAGAGTCCTTGCTGACCAGTGTCAGCCAAGCTCTACTGACCCTCAAACCACACTGTAGCCTTGTTCAGGGCAGGCCTGGAAATCTACACTGCATGAACTGTGAAGGACAAATGTGGCCTTTTTACCCCAGCTTTATTGCTGTATAATGGCAAGTAAATTTGCATATATTTAAACTGTACAGTGTGGTGATTTGGTATACGTATATGTTTTGAAGTGATTACCACAATCAAGTTAATTCACATATCCACCACCTCACATAGTTACCTTTGTGTGTGTGTGTGATGAGAACATTTAGTGTCTATTCTCTTTGCAAATTTCAAGTATGCAATACAATGTTATTAACTGTAGTCACCAGGCTATACATTAGATACCCAGAACTTACTCACCTTACAACCGACCCTTGTACCATTTGTCCAACATCTTCCCATGCCCCTCACAGCCTGCCCCTGGTAGCCACTACTCTACTCTATGTTTCTGAGTTCAAATTTTGCTTTTTTTTTAGATTTCACATGCAAGAGATGCCATACAGTATTGTCTGGCTTATTTTGCCTAGTGTAATGTCCTCCAGATTCATCCATAATGTTGCAAATGGCAGGATTTCCTTCTTTTTTATGGCTGAATAATATTCCACTGTATATGGATGCCACATTTTCTTTATCCATTCATCTGTTGTTGGACACATGGGTTCTTTGTATATCTTGAATATTGTGAATAATGCTGCAGTGAGCATGGACGAGCAGCTATCTCTTTGAGATCAAATGTGGCCTTTGAGATGACATGACATGAGACTTGGGTGCTGCCAGGCAGTGTCTGGGAAAGAAAGAAGAGTACGACATAGTGGCCAAGCAGAGACTCTGTAGCCACACTACCTGGGCTGGAATCCTACCTCTGCCATTTATCAGGTGACCTTGGGTAGACTATCTAACATCTCTGCACTTCAGTTTCCTGGACATATTGCCGATACTTTACGTGGCTGGGGTGTTGTGGGAATGAAATGCACTTGTATGGGTAAAGCCCTCCATGGGCACTCTGTGTATCAGCCGCTATTATTATTTGTATTCTAAAGAGCAAATTCTAATTCGAGAGGCTGAGAAAATGTGCCAAAGCATACACCCGCACATCATCGCATGGTCAAAGTGAACACTTCTCTGATCCAATTAAGTTAATATAAACTTAATTGCTTAAAAAATTATTTCTGTGAGCCCAGCTAACTCCATAGTCATCCCAATCAACTTTTGTCACAATCAGTGACAGACTTAAAATATCTGTAACTAAATCAGTAGAAATTGTATAGCAAATATTAGCTTTGTGAAATTATCTCTTATCTGAAAAGATTTTAATAGCTAAAGAATCTTTATTGCTTTGTAAATTTGTTCCAAAGGGTAATAATTTTTGAGTTTTAATGATCTAGTCAATTTGTTTACCATTGGTTTATAAATTTATAACATTTATTTAGTTTACAAATGAAAGTTATTTTCCGTCTAATTTATACACTTCTCTTTTGCCTTTTATGCACTTCTTTCATATAAGATTCTTTTCCCAAAATCTCCGCTCCTGCTCTTTTCAGCTGGTGGTGGCTGCTAAGGGGTTATCAAAAAGTCTGGTGAAGATTTTAAAGCATTTATTCCATCTCCACTCCGCCTGCCTTCAGCCTTCAGAATTACAGCCCCTTGTGAGTAGGTTAATAAAGGTGTGGAGGGCAGGAAAGTTCCGAATGTCTGGGAATTCTCCCCTGCATGGCTTCCTGGGGCCAAACTGGCAGGGTCGAAAGCACGACTCTGGTGAACATTTTGTCTCCTTTCCGTAAATGCTTGTGCTCAGCTCCATCTCCACCATTAAGAATTGTTCAGATTCATCATAAAGTCAGTGCTGAAAGGTCCACACAAAACTGGCTTTGTGAAATAAATGATGCTTTATTTAGCAACTGCCCAAGTTATGGTGTGAATTCCTGAGCTGGAAATAAAATGCATCTTCCTCCTTGGCAAGCAGCTCTTCCCGTGAATAACCAACTGGCCCGCGAGAGCTGGAGCAGGGAGTGTGGGCGGGGGCCGGCCGGGGGCCCCCCCAGGCTGCTCCAGTTGTGCTCTGGAAATCCCAGGCCAGCTCTCCTTCTCCCCTCGACTACTCCTCTGTCAATGCAGCTGGTGAGCGGGCCCCTGGGCCACCAGGGTCTCACAGGTCCTCTCCAAATTGCCTTGTTCCCAGGTTCTCCTCCTTCTCAATATTTCTCGAAACGTGTGCCGGAGCTTCTGTCATATTGTGATGGATAGGGGTGCTGTGAGTGGGGAACAGTGCCCTGCTCTTAATATCTTTCCTTTCTTGGTGGTGAAGAGGCTGCGGGGTATTGAAAATATCCCAGACCCACTCCCCGGGAAGCCCAGGGCATGTTTATCACGGTGCCAATAAAACTGGTGCGATTTATGGCTCTGCTTTTTAATTCATTCAATTCTCTGTTCATTGGGAGGTTAATGTTGTTGATCTATTTTCTCTTGAAACAAATAAAAACAATATGTGCTGACACTGGCTTGGACTTTTGACATGGACCAGAGAGGTCAGCATTTAATTTTATATTTATAGACTACACGGACAATATTATCTGTATTAAAAACTGCTCACTCAATCCTTGTCATTTTGCAACTTGGGGCAGAGGCTCCTGTCGCAGTGCTGGCTTTTCTCTTCCAGGCTCCCTTTCCAGATTTTTCTTTCTTTTTCCCTTCCTCCTTTCTCTGCTTAGTGGCCTTTTCTTTCTTTGTTGTTCCGGCTCTCTCTGTGACATGTGCTCATCCATGTTCTCTCTGTCTCTCTCTATATATAGGTATGTATATACATCTATCTATCTATCATCTATCTATATCTATCTATATCTATCATCTATCTATCTATATATCTATATCTCTATCATCTATCTATATCTATCTATATCTATCTTCTATCTATCTATATATCTATATCTCTATCATCTATCTATATCTATCTATATCTATCTTCTCTCTATATCTCTCTATATAATCTATCTAATCTATCATCTATATCTACCATCTATCGCTATCATCTATCTATATATCTATCTATATTTATCTCTATCATCTATCTATATCTATCTATCATCTATCTATATCTGTCTTCTCTCTATATCTCTCTATATCATCTATCTATCTAATCTATCATCTATCTATATTATCTATATCTACCTATCATCTACATATCACTTATTCTTCCTCACTTCTATCTCTCTTTCTCTGATAACCTCTTCCCTCTACTACATCTCCATTATACTTCTCTCACTGGAAGCCCTGTCACATATGCCAAGAATGAGAATACTTTGACTTGATGTGCTGGGGAATCCTTTGGGCTTTCACTGTGGGGTTGGGGCTCTGGATTTGGAGAAGGGGCAAGAAAAGATTAAGGCTGAACAAATTTGAGTTTTGACAATGAGAGAACCACTTTTCTTTGAGTGATTTCTGAGATTAAATTGCTCCTTAAAATCCATGTCCCAGCCTCCGACCTGCAGAGGCAAAGGTGACAGCTACAGTGAAGCCACTATTATTAGTGGAAGTGTCTTTTTCTGGAGTCTCTATCTCCTGTATTTATCCAGCAGAAATCACCAGAAGTGATGGGCCATATTGCTTAATGTTATATCTAGGCAATCAAACTGATTTGAAAAATGAAACAGGAGCAGCAGCAAAATGAAAGAATCGTGGTGTTGCCAGCCACCAGCTCTCCAGCTGGAACTAATTCATTAAGTTCATGGATATGTACATTTCAGGTCTAGGAGTCAAAGACCTTGTGTGGCCGTTGTCTGTCATGTTGCCTGGTACATGGTGGGTGCACAGTAAACAGAAGTTAATGATGATCTGTGTTATCTGGTTACTTGGTGGAGGGACTGTTTTAGTCCAACAGATGTATTAATAAAGGGGTTGATTTAAAAATAATCTGTGAAGATGCAAAGATCAGGAGATCAATTAGAGATGAGACCATCTGGATCCTGAATTGGTTACCTCTTGGTGAGGTAAAGTCACTTGCTCTCTGAGGCCTTGTCTGTACATCTGGGACAGAGATGTCCCCAACACCCCATGGTATCTTTTTTGTGACTCCGTCTGCTGCAGTCTGAACACAGTATGGCATGTGGACCTGGAGTGATATCTCACAAATGGTTTTATGGTTGATGCCCTGTTTGATCAGCACCAGAAACGTGGCTGGGGTTTCCCCTGATTGGAATCGGGTTGCTTCTGCCTGTGGATATCCCTCTCATAGTTCCTGTGTCCTCACCTGTGAAATAGGGGTAATGATACTGCTCCATCCACACATGACAGGAGGATTAATTAGATGCTATATTTAAAAGACTTTAGATCCTTGGAGGAAAGTGCAGTGTAACTGATATCTAAGAAGATAAAATATTTAAGCCATAGCCTCCAGGGGCCGTTAATCTTATTGTATTTTCAGCATTTTAGAAATTTTGTATGAAAACATTCTTTAAGAAAGCTTCTGTGCCCGGACAGCTGAGGAAGAAACACTTCCTGACAGAGGACAATAGCTTGGCATTGCTCTGCCAAGATCAGTGTCCTCTGTTTCCAGGTCAGCCCTATGCCTACCAAGACGGTGGAAATGAATGGCTGTCCTGAATCTCTGACCCTTCTCTTGGACCAGTCTTAGAGGACAGCGGAGTGTCCAGCAGAAGGGAAGTATGAACGTGTGATTCAGATGCCCAGGCTTATCAGAACACCAAGGAAGGTCTTAAACAAACAGAGATTTTGATTCAAGTGAATAATGAAAAAAAAAAACAATGAACAAACCCTAATTTTAAGTGATGTCATTTCTTCAATGAAGATTGTAAACACATGATATTTTTGAGCTGCATGAGATTTAACTTAGATCAACCCTTTCACTTTAGATGATGAAACTAAGACCTAAAGAGATTAAACTCCTTTACCAAAGGCTTTTTGGGGGAATGGAGACCAGTCCCTGGGAACTAAAGAAGCTTAAGTTTCAAGGTCCCTGTTTGCATAAGTCCTTTCCTATTATAAAAAGTTCCTGTGCCTATTTTTGTATTTGTAATGTGATAATTCTTTTTCTTAAGAGGGCTGCTAGAATTGTACAAGCTTCAGAGCCCACTACACCTGGGTCTGCCCTGTCCTTAGGGTCTTGAGCTGGAATTATTTCCTCTTTTAGATCCACAGGGTTCTATTCCAATTTTTCTGGTTGCACATGACAGAAGCCCAGCCCAAACTAGCCTGAACAGAGAAGAAAAATTAACAATTCAGGTAACTGAAAAGTGTGGGGTACAAATGGCTTTAGGCATAGATGGACCAGGAGCTCAACAATGACATCAAAAGTGCATCTCCTTCCCCGTTAGCTCTTCAGTCTTCTATATCATGTTGCTTTTTTGGGCAAGTTCTCTCCAGAGTCCAGATTGCCCTGCCGATTCCCAGCTTTACAGCTAAGTGAGTAAGCTCCCCCAAACATAGTGCTTCTTCCCTAGTAATTCTAACTAAGTTCCCAGAGGAAGACCCTAAGTGGATAATCCTGAAGGGTTTGTGCCTGAACCAATCAGGCTGGCCAGAGTAATGAAATGGGCTCGTTGGCCAAGTCACGTCTCCCGTCCTAGAGCTGGGGTGTAGATTCAGGCCCATCTAAATCATCTAGAATGAGAGGTGAGAAAGGGTGGTTTCTCCTCACCCCCCAAAAATTAACATGGTGTTACTAGAAACAGGCACGATGGGTACTAGGCTGGCTAAAGTAAAAGATAACTGTTGCTCATGGTCTTGGATGGCTTCTTTCTCTAGATGGCTCTCGATGTGTCTCGGATCCCATTTCCTGTTCGCGTGAGGTGGGTGCTGTAAGCCGGATCAGCCCAGATGGACAGCCGAAGATCAGGCAGGCCAGCTGTGGTGGTTGACTGTGCGGACTGAGGGCCGAGGACCAGAATTTTTTCTAACCCCAGGAACTTGGTGCTGCATAATTTCATGGAATTTAGGTCAATCCCAGGCAAGAACCTTTAATTACTTGAGATTAATTTTCTTCATGGAGGAATGAAGACTCAAATTAGACATTAAGTTGTAGAAAATGAAGACGGCTGCATTCTTGCACACATGAGTTACTATCAGGAGTCAGACTCTCTGTATGTTCTTTATGGATTACACCATCCACAGGAATTTTCGATTCTCAGGGTGATTCAGATGGAGCACTGGGATCATTTGCCTTTTCCTTAAATCAGGAAAATAAGAAGGATAAACTCTGTGAACAAGAGCCCTCTGAATCACATCTGTCCCCCGAACCAGGCCCCAGGCTCTATGACATTCTAATCACCTTGGGAGAGTAGGGGACCACATTGCAATGCACTGGATATTCAATATAATTGCACCATTGGTTTCCTGAGTGTGACACATCTTGCCTTATTACACTGTATGTTCAAGGAAGTAAGAATTGGAGGGGGGAGGCTCCCGTCTAGTGACCTTTATTTTGGCAGAAAGCTAATAGACATTCCACTCTGCAGAGAAGATGCTCTCAGGGGAATTTGCACACTAATACAGACTTTGCTTCCATCATTGTGTTTAATTGAAAGAAGAGCTACATCAAACTTTTACCTAATGATTTGTACAACATCCTTACATAATTAAAGGAAAAGATGCAAGTCAATCTTCAGTATTTTGCCAATGGAGCCATTTCCCCTTCCCATCCCTCTCAGTCTTAGAACTGTGGGTAATTGTATGCTTACAGCAGAGCAGAAAGGGGACCACAGAAAGGTTGTTGGTGGTGGGTGGTGAGTGCCTGTGCTTAATGCCTGGTGGAGGACCAGGCTGGTCCTGAGCTGGCTGGTGCCCAGACCATCCACAGCTGCCAGCATGCATAGGGTATTGTCTGTCCATGAGATCCTGAGCCTCTCCTGGCACTTTTCCCCCATCCATGTACCATCACTTCATGCAGGTACTCCCCACACCACTGCCTACCATGAGGAGTAGAGAGAAGAAGATGGAAGAGACCACAGAGTGGGAGAATGGTACCTCCTATCAAGGAGAAGGAGGGACTGCAAGAGAACTGGAGTCACTCAATCCAGTGACCACCCTCAAAGTTAAAGCTCAGAAAATCCCCAGTGAGATGTAATATCTGGCTGACATAGTGTTTTAATATTTTTTTATTGAAGTATAGTTGGTATACAATATTATATTGGTTTCAGGTGTACAATATAATGATTCAGCAACTATATACATCACGAAATGCTCACCGTGGTAAGTGTAGTTACCATCTGTCACCATACAAAGTTGTTACAATATTATTGACTATATTCCCTATGCTGTACTTTTCATCCCCATGACTTTGTCTTATAACTGAAAGTTTGTACTTCTTTATCCCCTTCACCTATTTTGTCAACCCCCCATCTCCTTTCTCTATGACAACCACTGTTTTGTTCTCTATATTTATGAGTCTCTCTTATGTTTCATTTATTTGTTTGTTTAGTTGCTTTTAATTTTTAAGGTTCTACATTTGAATGAAATCATATGGCATTTTTCTTTCTCTGTCTGACATATTTCACTTAGCATAATACCCTCTAAGTCTATCCATATTTTTGTAAATGGCAATATTTTATTCTTTTCTGTGGCTGAGTAATATTCCATGGTATATAAGTATCATATCTTCCTACACTGTTGGCGGAGATGTAAATTGGTGCCACCACTATGGAATACAGTATGAGGCTTCCTCAAAAAACTAAAAAATAGAAATACCGTAAGACTCAGCAATTGCACTTTGGGGTATTTACTTGAAGAAAACAAAGTCACTAATTCAAAAGATATATGTACCCCCTGTGTTTATTGTAGCATTATTTGAAATAGTCCAAATACAGAAGCATCCTGTGTCCACTTATAGATTAATGAATAAGGAAGAAGTGTTTTAATATTTTGGAATTAGAATACCTGTGTCACATATATCCTCCAGTTTACCACAGGGCCCGCCATTCACTGGTTCCTGCTTCTACAGCCTGATTCACACTTATGTTACAGTTTGGATCCTGGAATTTGCAGCCTTTCTGTCTGAGCACATTTTATCTTTCATAAATGTGAGGGATCAGGGAACCTGAAAGAATTCTAAGTGGATGTTCTTGGTTTTCATAAGAAAAAAGATGACAAACTTCACCTCTTTCTTGAACTGTTACCTCTGCTCCTACCTGGCCTCTCTATTCTACTATCTCCTCAAATCACTTCCTGCAAAGGAATTCTCCTGGAGTCAGTTCATTGCACATTCACCTCCTGTGCCCCAAACCCTTCACTGATGCCCACTGCCTATGAGACAAAAGCCAGATCCCTTTGCCTGGCATTCAGGACCCTTTACACCTTGTCTCAACACCTTTCTAACCTTAACACTATCCCTCCCTCACCAGAATTCCAGCTCTCTCTCCACTCCTGCGCTCATTGGGAGTGCCAAAAAACACACGGATGTTCTGTGCCTCCATGCTGGGACTTTAGGAAATACAGCAGGGAGATACAGGAACACTTAGCAGTTTCACACTCTGCCTGCATGCATGGAAAACCATTCTCCCGCTTTCTAAGCCATGCTGGGGTCTACAGGAACTTTAAGGGACCCTATCAAGTCCAGCTGCCGTTGCCAACCAGCTGACATTCCCTCTCTGCAATTGCAACACCTCCCTGGGCTTCTCCAAGAGACATAGCTGAGGAACCCTCTACTTTCTTCTCCACCTGCTGAGACTGGCTCAGGAACCATCCTCCATGGCAGGAGTGGTTTTCAACCCTGATGGCATCTAAGACTCACCTGAGAGCTTGAATGATCCCAGTGGCCAGGCCACACCCCAGAACAATTAGATCAGGATTCCTGGGGCGGGGACGAGGCGCTGGTAGTTTCAAAGCTCTCAGTAAGCCCAGTGTGCAGCCAAGATTGCGGACAACTGCTGCAAGTGCACGTTCTCCACCTGAGCTCCTTCTCATAGCCTCAGAAGCCTGTATATCAGACACATGCCCGGGCCCCACTCTAAACTAATAAAATGAGAATCTCTAAGTGTGGGTCTTGGTCATCAGTATTTTTAAAAGACTCCTCAGGTTACGTCTAACTATTGATGTAAAGTGACGTCCAAGAGGGTCTTTAAAATGAGGCTTTAAAAAAAACATACAACTAGAAAGGGACCCATTCCATGTAATGGCATGAAGACCACCTAGTTCACGTCCCCCCACGCTGTACCTGATGTGGCACAGCATGGCTCAGGGCAGAGGGCTCAGTTAGTGACTCCAACACCCTTCTGCTAAAGGAGCAGAGAGCCAGCCCATCCTCGGCTGATCATACCGGCATTTTGGTCTGTGTTTCAGGTGCCCAGAGTTCCAGCTGAACCCTCATCAGCTCTGTGGCTGGGGCGGTCCTCAGCCCTGAGCTGGCGATGTGCCTGCAGTTATTTGCCTGTGCCTTCCATGTCTTTACTCACATGCAATTTGCTGACCCTGTCTATCCTCACCTGAACATCCTAGTCTCCACTGTATGGAGGGTATGGGCAGAGGATGAAATCAGGACAAGTACAGAAAGTGGGTCAGATTACTCTGGCTTTTGGCTGGAATATCAGCTCCTCTTTTGAATCTGACTAGAAATGTCTCCTCCTTGGACAGCTTCATGGTTACCATGGTTACCACTTACTCTTTACCTGTCAGTCATTTCACACCTACAAGGAGGGTACTGTGCAGGCCAGGGCACTACCGCACACCTGAGACAACATTTACCTTCAGCAAAAACTGGTCCAGGTCCTAGGTGTTGTCATTTATTCTTCAGTTTCTCATGCAGCATTTTACAGTTCTCAAACTTTAATAACTTTCGTTCTGGGTAGGACAAAAACAATCTTCTTGGTAATGAGCAGAGAATTCTCTTCTCACAGATGATATTAGACTGGTATTGTATTTTCCAAAGTACACAATTTTCCTTCTCTCATACGGTAACCATTTCCCCCTGCAGGATCTAAATGATAACGTTTCTAACCATGTAATGCAGGTACCCTAAAATTTAATAGATTTGCTTTTAAATGCCACTTAGATATTGTTTCTATCCTACCTGTAACACAGGTTATTAAAATTTAACAGTAAAAAAGACTTTATGAAGAGAACAGTCTATGAAGAGAAAAGACTGTATTACTGTGTCACAGATAAACAAGTTCCACATTGGTCTTCAGGAGCGAGAGAACACGGTGTGGGTAAGTGGGAACTCAGAGGACATGCTGCAGGGCTCCTTCAGTGCCAACAACCCTGGCCCACACTTGTGCCCAGTGATGTTTTCAACTTCTGGGACACTGGTGGAAACTGGGACTCCATTATATCTGCCTGCAAAATGTGATCAGATGTGAGTACTCCTTTGGTACTTAGTTTTGTTTTCCCTGGGACAACCACCTATGAGTATGAGCCTGTTCATTACTTGGATAAAACTCAACTTTATTCTTTATTCCTAGAGAAACTAGCAATGCAGCTATTTTAAGCTAAGTTTTAGGCAGCTTAGTTTCTGCTAGCCTCACTGATGCATTGGAGAGAAGTGTGGTGGTGCTTGTTTTTTCTGATATGTGCATGTGATATGGTGCTTCTGTTACGGCCATTTGTGTATGAGAATGCACGTGTGTGTGTGTGTGTGTGTGTGTGTGTGTGTGTGTGTGTGTGTGTGTGTGTGTGTGAGTGTGGACCTGTGTATGTGGCACTGGCCCTTTAGGCTGTATGTGTGTGTGTGTGTGAGTATAAGTTCATAGGCGGTCAGGAGCCAGGTCTGTAGGAAACACATGAAAGCATACATTTCACCTGAGGCTGGAGGAACTACACTAAAGAAATGGGTCATGCTTAGTGAAGTTCAGCTACATTACAGAGTTGGTGCCCTATTCACTGTGTGATTCATAACTGAATAATCAAGTTGCATATACACACGATTGTGTTTTAACATGGTTTTCATGTTGAGTCTGGAGGGCAAGGCCATTCCTTGCAGACAAGACATGGGAACTTGCAGACAGGTCAAGGAAGTACTTTCTTGTCTCTCTTGGGCTCTTGTCCACGTGGACTTGGACTCTAAGGAGAGCTTATCCAGTTTGCGGTATTGCCTTGTGGGGGCACCTTCACCCCTGAACACTGGCAACCATAGGAATGCCACCAGGATGGTCTGGGTGTGCAAATGCAGTCTGAAATGGCAGAGGCATGGCTCTCTCCTGGGTGTGACCATCTTTTGATTTCCTTCTGGAATGCAGTGAGGCCGAGACCTTTCTCACGTTGTGTCCCAGAGCTCCTGGTGTAAGATGACTTCATCTCTACTGCGTCCCAAGTGCCTGTGAAGTGTACAGAACACTTTAAGGAAGGAGTTAAACAGAGGAGCAAAGAAGAGGGAGAAACTCAAAAGAAGAGGACATTGACGGAGGAGCTGGAGCTGGAGAGCATAAGGGCCAGTCAGTGGGCCACAGTGAAGGGGCTTCAGCTTGAAATGTGTGCAGTGAGGGCTGCTGCGGGCAGGGAGCCCTGCCTGGTGGAGTCCCAGAGCCTGCTGGGGCAGAGAGCCTCCCCCAACCCCTCCCCGTACCTCTCCCAGTCAACAATCCTCAGAAGCATGCTTGCCCTCCCTGGGGACAGCCTGGGCTGCTGGGGAACTCCAAAAAGCCAGTGTCCGTCCTTCCCATTCAGGGCTCTGAGGCCAAGAGCAAGTCCTTCCCACTTGCACCAAAGTAATCACTTGGACACTTTGAGAGTGTGATGAGAGCCATCCATCAGCCTTTCTCCACAGGCGAGAGACTTAGCAGGAAGGAGAAATGCCTTGGGGCAGAAGAGGCCTGGACCAGCCTCATACTCTGATGTAAATACAAACAGCCAGCCAAGGACAAGGCAAAGCCAAGGGACATCACCAGGTAGACTCTGCCATGCCTGTGGGCTTGGAGAGTGGCTCCAGGCCCAGTGCCAGCGGACAGGTCACAGAAGGTTGGTCGGCAGTCCTGGAGGCACTGGGTTTGGAAGCGAGGGGCCAGCTCCACTGACTTCTGGTGACATGGGTCCCTGTGACATCATGCTGGTAACAAAGCTCCTGCCCATCCAGCTTTGAGGCTCTTAGGTAAGGTGCCCAGTGTCCAGGGGTACACCTCTCTGAGGACCCAGGATGGATTCTCAGGGGGTTGACCCTGCAGGAGTTTGGGGAGCAGAGCCCTGGGAGTGAGTGGGTTTTCTCACACTGAAGTGGGTTTCTCTTTGTGTAAATATGTGTGTGATCTTATCTCTATTAGCACACCAGCATGCCACTTACACCAAGTTTCCATGAATTTGGGGAAAATAGTCTAATTATAAGCCACTATTAATAATACCTGGCAGAATGCCAGAAAGTTGAAAATAATGTTTACTGGCTTAATCAACAAAACCATGGATACATGCCCTAAGTCTACAGCTTTTGATGGAAATAAATTCCACTTGAAGATAATCATGCTCTGTGCATAGTAGGCATTTAGTAGGCGCTGGGGACACTGAGGCTTCACTGTCAATAATTCAACATCTCTGGTAGATAAGGCACAGTCAACAGCCTGCTCTCCTCCCCTCCAAGCATGCAACAACGCAGCTTTTGTGGTGCTCTGGGACTAGCACCCTCACTGCTGTGGTGAAAGAGACTTCCCACACATGACTGGGGCAAAGGCCCTGTTCACTGGGGTTGCAAAGTGACAAGTCAAGAGCAAATTGTGACCTTAAGAATGGCCCCACCGAACTTGTTTGCCAGAGTTATGGCATACTTGTGTTTAGAGCCCTGAGTGGCATGGCCTTGTGTTGTGTCTTGCCACATGATAAATTGTAGCCCTCACATGAACTGGTCAGGCTTCAGAGATGACCAAAGTGCAGCTTGCCAATGGGGCCCCGATCAATATGGCTTTCTATTGATAGGATTGCTACAGATAGAAATTTTATTTAAATGAACCAATGCTGAGGAGTACATAGAAGATACATCTGATAAAATACAGTAGAAGAGTTTAATTTGTGTTTGATACCCAGTGAGCTTCTGTGCGCGCACACACACACACACACACACACACACACACACACACACACACACAGACTTACCCACCCACTCATACCCAGTCTCCATGCTTTCCCCTGAGATACAAACACATTTCTAGGAAAGCTCAGCACCTTGCAAATGCCCCTAGAATAAAGAGACTGTGAGAATGTGCTGGTAGGAGGCTGGATGCCAGAGAAGGAGAAGAAGGCAGAAAAGCCCAGTGGAAAGGGTGCTGTCCTGGGGTTGGCAGGAGCCTGAGTTTTAGTCCTCTGAGGTTACCTTGCCGTGGGGCCCTGGAGAAGCCACTCTCCTTTCTGGAATACCATCTCTCTATTTATAAATGAGCCCACCCAACTCTTACACTCCATGGATCCCCAGAAGGGATATCATTGTATGCTAACAACCACAAAGGAGAAAAGCACCTGGGCTGCCTTGTCCATCCCTGTCTCCTATTCTCCAGACAACCAGGACTTGAGCAGCTTTCAGACACAGGGAGGCTGAGTTTTAAACACCAGACCTATCTTGAGCAAGGCAGCGGGAGGGAAGCGTTCATCTGAGCCCTCTGTAAAGACTCCACACATGTGGCCTCATTTGAACTTCCCAACCACTGATGCCGCAGGGCTGGAAGCTTACTACCTGCTTCCTGAGCCTCTCATTTGCCCTCTCCAGGTGAGGATAGTGACGCATCTACTTGCAGGGCAGATGTGAGTGTGGACAGAAGCCAGGCACCACTCGGCTCAGGGGATGTGCTCATGGCCCCAGGGCTTGGCTATGCTTCCCAGAAGTAGGTAACGAGGGACACCTGAGCCGACAAGAAAGGGCAAGTTGTCAGGCTGCTAATGTCTAATTGCAGACATTGCCAGCATGGGCCTGGCACCAACTTCCACACCCGTTTGAGCAGGAAAAGTGGCACCGGCCAGGCATGCTGACTCTAGACTCCCAGGTGAGGTGCTGCACTCTCAACTGTCACCTGAGCTAAAGGCAAGAAGCTGGCCGTGGCCACTGTCCCTTTACCCATGACTTGTCCTGGAGCTTTCCTCTGCTCTCTTTTATTTGCAAAAGCAAGGGTGTGTTGTGTTTCATCACTGAGGCTTTCCACACACACTCGTTTCAGGATTTGGATTTCCCTGTCTGGGCCGGACTGATGCTCTGCGGCAGGCTGGGGAGAGGCTTGTGCACGCAGCCGGGTGGGTCCTCTGGGCAGAGGCGGGGTCTTTAGCTTGGGCAGGAGAACATAAGATCTTTGGATTCTTCTTCAGGAAGAACCCATTTGCTGCAATCTTGAGAAATGAAGTTTATCTTTTTAATAGCATAGAGAGACTTCATCTTGCATATTACAAGTTCGCCAGGTATTAGGTAATTTAGATCATAAATTCCCTTCAAAGTGACCCATCATCTCAGTATTTATATTTTTCCTCTGAAAGGAAGGGAGGCATAAAAGCAAGCTTTGTAGTTTTATATCTGTCAGCTTGTCACATAAATATCTCAGTAACAACTGATCTTATCATCATAAAACTTCCATTTGTATAGTTAAACATGTCATGTTGGCCAGTTACACAAAAAGTCAAGCACATGCAATATTCAACCCCACTCAGGCCAATCGGTCAGCCCTCATCTTGACGTCTCCCTGCGTTGGCCAGAGAGGCACTGTGTGTGCTAGGCTCAACATGAGCTCCATCAGGGAGAAGAGCACCCCGAAGAGGCCGCTGTTCCCACACCTGAGGGTGTTCTCTGCAGTGTTGACAGAAGGAAGTCCTTTAGAGTGATGGATGCCTGGCTGCTTTCTCAAAGGGCACCATTAGGGAACAGATTGGCAAACATAATTCAGGGCCTTCGTGATCGTGGTAGCAAATCAGGATTTGAATCCACTTGCACGTCAACTCTGTTAGGAGGTGGGGCTGGAAAATGACAAGCCTGATTTTATACAAGCACTCATTGATAGCTGCTGGTATCCACCCACTGTCCTCCAGCAGTCCCTGATCTAGTGTAAGGGACAGATCCCTATGTGAACAATGACAGTCCATGTGGGAAGTGTGGCAGCTGAGATGTGCACAAGAGGAGGTTAGCACACAGAGGAAGGGGGGAGTCTTAGTTTTGCCAGCAATGTGGGGGTGGGGGCAGGGTAGACAGGAATCTGAGAGTGCCTCAAGGTCCTGGGGCACGAAAACTGTACTTTGTTTTTTGACTCAAGATAGGACTTGACATTCATGCCTATTGGATGATGACACCATTTTTCCAGTTAAAACTTATGAGCACTAGATGCTTGCCAGGCTCTGTGCCAGGGCCAGGGGCAGAATAAGGACAGAGGCTTACCCAGCCCCAGATCTCCCAGAGCTTATAGTCTAATATGGGGGTGGGATAGTTAAGCAAACTGTCACACACGTAACTGTTCAAAGTTGTAATGAGGGCTCTATGCGATAAGCATGTAAAAGCCTTTAGCACAGTGTGTGGTCACTGCAGCCTGAGCACCTCAGGGTTCTCAATGCCAGTCACTGGGTTAGCTCCCCTGACACCCCCTCCCTTGCCATCTGGACACAGACACATCTGCAGACACCAGCTGGAACTACCCTATCTCTGTCCCTGAGCCCACTGCTGCCCTGTGGCTAAGAGTACCACTGCAGTGGGACTTCTGCTCTGGGTCCATTTTAACATTAACTTATTTAAAGGAAGATGCTGCCAAAATTGGCTCAGGAGAGTCGACTGAACCCTGAGAACCAGTGGGTAAAGCTCACAGGTCAGGATAAAGACTCACCTGGGAGCCAGGCCTAGGCCATGAAGAGGCAGGTGAGGACTGGAGTGGCCAGGTTGCATTATTCTGTGAGGTCTTACTGTTTTTATGCTTTAAAAACTACCTTTCTGTGGCCCATTATTTAGGATAAATATGCCTTTGACTCCAACCTAGAAAAATATTAATAATAACTATTCTGTATTGAAGGACTGTGTGCAAAGTGCTTCATTAACATTCTCAACAGTTCCAACGCCACGGACTGTGTTCTGCACACAGGGCACGGAGTGGGGAAGATTTTGGCAGACCCAGAGCTCAAACCAGAGCTGCCTGACCCCTTCCTCTGACTTCAGCAGAGGTCATTGCCACCAGAGATTGTTCCTCTGTCCCTCTTGGGTGACCATACTGGTCAGGTGGTATGTGATATGGCAAAACTGGTCAAACTGGGATAGGGGTATCTGAATTTCAGGGGGAAAAAAACTGCTTTTGACAGAAACAGCGCTTATTCTCTTACCAGACAGCAGTCCTTTGCTTACTGAGCCTGGAACATCCTCCCTCACCTGAACTTGTCCCCTCCCTGAGGACAAACCCTGAGCGCCAGGCCTCCAAGGCGCCCTCCGGTGGTCCCAACTCTCTGGGCCGCCTCCTTCCTCCTGCCCGGTGCACCATCCCGCCTCCTCCTCGGAGGCCGCCTGCGTGCTGCAGGCTAAGGCACTCTCAGGCGCCCGCTCTGCCTGAGTGACTGTGCCGGGTACCGCTTGACATCCTTTGGCTGTGGCCTAGGCTGGGAACATGAGGGACACCAAACAAGAAATTCATCCAAGAGGCGGCTCCGGACAAGTCAGAGCTCCCAGTCAGGTAAAGCACTCACTTTGGGGACACTGGGTGCAGCTCAGATGCCCACAAGTCCCTGGGCACCCTAAACACCAACCTGTAATACTGGAGTATGACATGCAAAGCGAGCTATGACTCCTGGTCCCAAATACGCCCTCATCACCCATGACCAAAGGCAGATAGGTACACTAAGTCAGGGTGGTCAGGGGCTCTCAGGAGGGATAAGAATGACACGATTCTTAGACGAAAGAGAATTCCCAAGGGTCTCAGAATCCACAGCTCATCGCCCCACCAGGGCATGGTATGAGGAAGCCCTCTCACCTGTCTTGGCCTTTCTTACACACATGAGGGAGGGAGTTGCAGAGTGATTTCTTGAATAAGAAGACCCTTCAGATGTAGTTAAGTACCTACTAGAGGGGAGGTGTGGCTCACCATGTCACGTGCTTGTTCTTGCATCTTGATTCTCAAGCTAATCTTCAATTAATACCCAGGAAATCTGGACCTTTTAATTAAAAGAAAGTCTAAAAAGAAAATAGGTCAATGGGCCTTTCTGAAAGGTGGTCCCAGTGAAGCCAAAGGCTTGCCTTAGAATTTCCATATGTCCCGGTGTTAATGGAATTTAGATCACATTGAGAATTTAGATGGCAGGAAAGGGAAGCTCCATCCTTTTCTACTGACCCAATTTAAGAAGTAAAAATTGATCAGCAGACCAGCTGGGCATGCAGACATAGACCACAGCATTTGCATGGGCTGTTAAGAGTGTTATTCAGAGCTTCTGGCAGAGGAGCCAGGCACTTCTCTGATTCCAGAGCTGCATGCTTGTGAAGAAGAAACCACTGTCTTCATTACCTGTGTCTCAGGCCAGAGAGGCAGGTCATGGCCCCCAGGCCAACGAGAAGCCAGATAGGAAATGCACCAGTGTGAGGGAGAGTATGAATCACCTGTCAGCTCCACTTCCTGGTAGCACTGTCCAGGGACCTGTGAAGGAAGGTGGCAACACAGGGAGAGGAATTCTAGAGCCTCTCAGCTGGAGACATTTTCTGAGCTTCCTCTTTCACTTGCCAATGGGCTGGAAAAAGGAAATCTGCATTCCTAAGGTTTTTGAAAATTAAGGCAAATTTACATATCATAACTGCACATATCTTAAGTGTACAGTTTGATGAATTTTGATACACATTCTTGTAGCCACCAGCCCAGTCAAGATCAACATTCCACGATCTCACAACATTCCCTGATGCCCCTTTCCTGGTGAATCCCCACGAGAACCAGCCAACATTCTGTTCTGTGTTCTCTCGCCCCAGCATAGCTCTCCCTGCTCCAGAACTTCATGTAGTGTGTTTCCCTTTGTAAATGGCCTGGATTGCTCAGCCTATTGTTTTGAGATTCCTTCATGGTATCGTTATATTAGTAGTTTATTTTGGTATTGCTGAGTATATGGTTATATGACCGTTATATGGTTATAACACAGCTTGTTTAGCCATTCACCTTTTGATGGACATGGAAAAAGAAAATTTAAAAGACTCAAGGAAAAAAAAATTACTTTAAGTCAGAATTATTAAGTTAAGTCCACAGATGTTTGCTAAATGTCTGCTCTATGGTCAGCACTGTGCTAGGCACCATGAATGCAGCTGTGGACAAAATCACCGTGCTTGACTTTTTGACACTGAAATTCTGGTCGGAGACACAGATTACGAACAAGTCATCAGATGCATGGCCAAGATAATTTTAGATTGTGATAAATTCTATGCAGGCAATATTGTTATGGAAAATAAACCAAAGATTACAGTTTTAGGGCAGACACTTTAACATAGTTTATTTTTTGAGTTCAAATTGCTATTAGGATCATTAACCTGATAAAAGAATCATTTGCATCAGTTTGTGATTTTCTGCCTTAAAAAATACTCACTAACCAGTAAGGTGGGGGTACCGCGTGAAATCCAGAATTTATACTGCCCCTTCCTCTGTTGTCCCATGTTTTATTAAACCTATTTCCTCCTAGTGTGTTACCTCTTGGTGTCACACGCACATTTGTGGTCTTCCAATGGAAATGTCTTAAAAATAAGAACCTTGGTTCTAAGAAATAAAACCAACAAATGCATGTGCTGTGGGATTTGAATTACTTCCTTCTAAAACAACCACCACCCTCTGTCTGTTCAATGCTCCTGATACAAATGTTTTCAAAGGAGGCTATTTTCCCCCTGTAAGCTTAGGTGTTCTTTCTCAGGTCCTACAGTCTGCATTGTTAAGAAAGAAAGAGGAAGAGGGAGACACAGGGAGCTACTTCGGCATTCTATAATAGAGAAGTTCATGGCACAATTAAAATGATGTAGTAGAACAGTAACATGATATGCTGAATTTAAATAACTAAAGCTGATTAAGGAGGACGTCAGAATTAAATGCTTGATGGAACTGACAGAACAAATCCAAGATGGCCTCTCCACGCTTCAGCTGAGAGATGGTGCCAACCATTGATATTTTCCAGGCAAATTTGTTGATAGATAAAACATTTTTATAGACTTTCCATTATTCCTTGTAGCCATCAGCTTTTAATTTTCTCTTTCTAGTTAATATACTTGTGCATAATTTAAACAGAAAACTGTTCTGTTTCATCATAAAAGATTTGCCTGTGACTTTGGGTGTGTAAATCAAGCAGACAGCACAACATTCTTGAACTTGTTTTTTAAGGCATTTGTTGACAACAACAGAAAAGAAGATCACAGACACCGCCAATAAGCGTGGACATCAATTATTTTTTAATTGTATAGGAGTACAGTACACTAATTAAAACTAGTATATCTTGCAATGCCAAAGGCAAAATTAATTATTAATTTTTATTAATATTCAGAAGTAGCACAAGGAATGCATTAATAAAGATTTGGTGGTTGTGACTGAGATCTTGTTTAGCTTTATATTTTAGGAAAAAAAAAAAAAGGTCTGCTGGCTCGATCTGAATAGAGAAGCCTGAACTGGAGGGATGATCTTTATTGAAATGGAATGTGCTCTCCAGAGTGGGTATTTAGTGACAGAAGATGAGATGTGGAGAGAAATTATGTGAAAACCCCAAAAGCTTGTCTATAATGGTTTGACTTGACAACTCTACATTCACCTGTAAAATTGTTATGGTTACCTTAGATACTTTTGGTTATTAAATTGGATATTTTAGTTAAGCCATCTTGAGTTGACATTTAATAATTCATTTAGGAGCTGTGCACAGAATATTATCCAGCTCACCAAATCCGAGATGAACAGAATTAGTTTTGTGCGCTAAAAAGATTTTGACAAGAGTTTCTCCTTCTCTCCCTGCTCTTTGCTCCTCTCTTCCTTCCCTTCTTCTCCCCTCTCGCCCCTTCCTCTCCTCCTGTCTTTCTCTCCTCCTCTCCCAGCCAGAGGAGTCTGTAAGGCTCTCTTGTTCTACTTGGCAAAGAGAGAAGCACATTCATGGTTTTAGGCTGCAGTCTTTAAGTCTACCAGGGTGCGGCCTTAAAACCGTGTGAGGTGTCCATGGACCGGTAACCTGGGTGTCCTTCAGTGCAAGCACCGGGCTCTCAATTTGTGCAGCTTCTGACTACATATTCTTCATGTCTGCTTCCTTCAGAAGGAATTTTGCCTTTGTGAAGTCTGTACCCATTAAAACCTTCAATGAAACAAAGAAAATCTCAACACTTTAACGGGGGGAAGGCTGTCTGTGGAAGGATAGGCTGCTTAGCCACAAGCTCTGAGATTCCCTAACACATGTCCGTCAGTCTCAGAGGAGTCAACAGACTCACACCCTCCTCCTCCTACTATTTGGGGATGCTCCGCCTCACCCAGCCCAATGCTGCATGTTTGCGAATCTTCAAGGGTGAAAAGGAGAGGAACAGAGCGTTCACAGCTACAATGAAGCTACAAGCAGCAGTAGGCAACACTGTATGGTATAGCATATGCACAGTTCATGCCTTGCCTTCACACCTCGGAGTACACCAGGACTCCCCGTCAAGCTCAAGCTGTCACGGTTCTCATGGGAATGCAGCTCTCTGAAGAACACTTCTTCCACCTGATGGTCCACCTTCCAGAACGCTGCTTCCGGGAAACAGCATTAGGCCAGACTGAGAAGGCATGTGTTCCCTCAGATGTGTTGGAAATTTGCCTTAGGAAACATAGGAGGAAAGGAGGGTCTGACGTCACACCGGCAACCTCTGGCTAGACTCACACACCTCAGGGTAGAGGTGGCCATGCGTTCAGAATCAGCGTGATCTAAATAAATGTCTCATTCATCCCACTAGTGTCCAGAGGGAGATGGAGGAGGTGGCCTCATCCTACCAGGGTGGGTGATGTACCAGCTGCCTCCAGGTGATGCCAAAGGCAGCTAGGTAACGCCAGGCCTTCACTCTTAGGGCTTTAGATGCTTAGTGATCCATATCGAGAGAGTGCAGCTTCCCTTGCTTTTAATCCCTCAAAAATTGCACAGATGTATGTTGCAGTGTATGCCAGTTATTAGGGAGATGCTGTGATAATTTGGTTTTATACAAAAGGCAATTTTACTTATTTATTCAACCACAAACACTTATTAAGTATTTACACTATTCAGGGGCTTGTTAGACCCTGAGGAATCAGAACAAATAAGGAAGGTGAGTATATCAGTTACACACAACTCCCAAACTCAGGAATTTAAGCAGCAATTATGCATTATTAGTGTGCATCTAAGTTAGCTGGGGTTTGGCTGGTCTAGAACAGGCTTCACTAGGCAGCTCTGCTCCGACTTTGGGTTGATGAACTATCTGGTCTGGCTCTTTCCACCTGCCTCTCATCCTTTCTGGACGAGAGAGCTAACTGGGGCAGGCCCCCCTCATGATGACATCAGAGCACAAGAGGGTCAGCAGAAACCTGCAGGCTTCTTAAGGCCTAATCTCAGAACAGATACACTATCATTTCCATCCACATGCCTTTGACTAAAAGCAAATCATGTAGCCAGTCTCAGAGCTAAGAGGCAGAGAAGTGTATTCTAACCACCCACAGTGAGGCCACACAGCAAAGGTGTGGATGCAAGTGAGTGTGATGAAGATCAGCAATTAAATATACCATGATAAGGTGTCATGTCATATTATCTATGCCCCTGAGAGCCAAAAAACTGGTGACTTCTGCCTGGAAGATTTGGGAAAATAACTCCTGTGCTTTCCTTCATTCCATTATCCCTATATGAGGAGAGGTACCTTAACTTCTGGAAAGGGTGGGAAGAGTCTGTTGCCCCTGGGGGATTAAGCTATGAACGGTTCACTACGTTCTGTGGTCTGTCCTGTTCTTCCCCAGAGACTGTTAACCTTGCAGGACGAGGGTGCTCTTGGCTCCTGCTGTCATGTGGCAACTACACCATTTCACTGCAGATATAAGTCCTGACTCTGTCCTGCCCTCAGGAACAGTAGGAACAATACCACCTTGGCTTGGTAGCAGCCGGCTGGGTAAGTGGCCAGAGGCTAGCCTGAGGGAGACAGGGAGCCTCATGTCATCTCCCAGTGCAAGCCAGCTTGGCAAGCAAGCATGCTGATGTTTGAATCCCTCCGTGATCCTTGGGTCTTCTTATCATTTGTTTGAAGGGCTCTGATTAGTATATCAGAAGTGCTCCAAAATGATAGATTGTGCCCTTGTAGAGCTCCTAGGATGGTAGGGGGCCTGTCTGGGAAGGATGGGTGGCTCCAGGATCTTCACAGCCCTACACACAGAATGCTCTCTCTTACTGGGGCTCAGTAATATTCTGCATTCTCCTCCTTTCCCCACCCCAAAAGTTTCCCAGTTACTCTCCTCATTGGCTAGTGTGGTATATCTCCAGCTCCATGTCACCAGATACTGGACAGGTAATACTGATACAGGATATACAGTAAAGAATTAACAATGATCCAGGAAAGTACATCAGTTAGACAAATCAGGCCCAGTGTTCTTTTTTGGCTTCCTAAACCTTTGTCAGTGTTTGCTCATGTATGTGGATCCTAGTCAACATTTTATCCTTCACTTTTGCTACCCACGTCCCAGCTCTTCCATGCACTAGCTCTGTGAACTTGTGTAAATTATTTACCCTTTCTAAACCTCAGTCTCCTCATCTATAACATGCAGATGGAAGTAGGACCTGCCCCTTCACAGGGTTGTGACTGTCAGCAAGACTTACTCAAAGGGAAGAACTTAGCCCACTGCATGGCACACGGGTGGTATTCCATGCAGAATAGCCATTAGTTTCTTTATCAGTCTAGAGCACACACTCTGAGTTAGAGGCTGGCAGACCCAAGTCGCATCTTCCTTTGTGCAGATGTGAGTCCTGTTAATCTTGGTCTTTCATCTTTGCTTACAGCTATGTGATGCTGATTCTCAAAGCAGATTTGGAGGAAGATTTGTTCCCATAAATCATGTTTATATGTTCCTGAGGCTTTGTTTACTGGATTAAGGACAAGTTGAGGGCATTAGGGTACAAGTCTGTTCAGATGGGTGGAGGAGGGAAAAAGCTAGGGGGAGTTGTTTGATACATACAAAGGTGGGAACTGACCCAAGAATTTGGCTTCAAGGTCAAATGAAGGACTATTTTACTGCATGAGGGACAGCCCTGAAGTAGAGTTGTGGAACTGGGTAAGGGTTCTTTTCCCAGGTCCTAAAGTCATGCAAGTTCACGACAGCCTCATCTTGATCACATCAAGAGCTTCTGGCAGGAGGATCTCTGATACCCGACATTAAAACCCTGAGCATGTCATGTTGACAGTGGCTGTGCAGACAGCACGGACCCTCAGAAGTAGTACAGCTGTTTGAAATCAGATTTGTCTAAGAGAGTTTATTAAACTTACTCTGAACTGCTTACCCTCTGCAAGAGCTAGAAGAGATCCTTTCAAAACCCATGAGGAAGAGTTTTCTCACAGGGGCTTTTTGTGTGACCTGCAGAGTCAGAGCAGGTCCTGAAGATGCAGAAACTTATCTGCTTTGATCCTTTGTTTAAGCAAAGCATGGGACGGTGTCTAGATTGGCTTCAATACATTTTAGAGTCACTGAAAGCCTCTGAACCAGGCTTCTGGCCAGTGAGCATTAACCTGGGACCACACAGGATTTTTTTTAAACTGTCAAATTATTCCAATTAGGTATATACTCATATACGGATAAATTCCTATTTTATTTTTTGTCAAAACTCAGTTTGTCACCTCTTCTATTACACCTTCTCCAATAACCCCCCCGGTCGCCTCCACATGAATACCAGCCCCGTCCCTTATTCAGACTTTCATGGCATCATCCAGCTTCATGATTATGGGGAATTCACTGGGTTCCCTGAGTAGAAGACCATCAGTATCCTGAGATCGGATCTGCATCCTCTTCTTTCTATATTCCCAGGGCTTTGCAAACACTGGCTCTGAGACAGCTTCAGTAAATGTGGACTGAGCTGAAATAACACATTTAACACAGGTTTAATCACTGGATCAAGTCATTGTATTGGGTTGACCACTAAACAACTTAACCACCTGGGAAGAACAAGTTGACTAATTTTAGATTCTTACACATGATTGATAATAGATTCATACTAAAAATTGAGAAAGGTATCTTTGCTCTTTGTAGGGACATGAGAGAAGCCTCATTCATTCATTCAACTAATAGCTATTGATCATCTGCCATGTGTAAGGCCTTTGAACTAGTGACAGGTTCACCACTAGTGACTGGTATCACTAGACACTAGTATGTATGTGCATCTTTGAACAAAATATATAAAATTCGTTGCTCTCATGGAGTTTACATTTTAATTGCAGAGACACAGACAAAAACAACAAATTACCAGGCAGGTCAGATGGTATTAAGGGCTGCAAGTAAAATAAAGCAAGGTGGGGTTATAGAGGGTGCCATGGGGATTATTATAATATTAAATAGATGGTTAAAGGGGCCTCACAGAGGCTGTGACATTTAAGCAAAAAACATAAAGGCGTGAGGGAACTGGCCATACAGGTATTTGGGGGAAAAGCATTTCATGAAGAAACAGCAGCCTATGCAAAAGCTAAAATAAGTATTAAAGAAATATTTTTGGGCAGAAGAAAATTAACAAGTTGAAAATCAGATCTATAAAAAGGAAGAAGGATATACAGAAATGGTAAAAAAAGTGAGAAATAATGCAATACATTTTAAAGATACAGCTTTTTAAGGATATAGATAAAGACTGAGATTAAGGCTGAGATTGAGGTCAAGATCAAGATATAGATAGATAACAATGTAAAAATATCTGTAGAATTAAAATCTGTGGTCACATCAGCACAATAGATAGGAAGATTGGAAGGAGAAAGTAGAAATATACTATTTTATACATAAAGTGGCATAATATAGTTTGAAAGTAGCCTATAATGAGATATCACCTCACACTAGTCAGAATGGTCACTATCCAAAAGGCAAGAAATAACAATTATTGGCAAGGATGTGGAGAAAAGGCAACTTTCCGGCGTTTTTAGTGGGAATGTAAATTGGTTCAGTCTCTGTCTAGTACAGAAGGGCCTCAAAAAACTGAAACCAGAAATGCCATATGTCCCAGAAATTCCATTTCTGGGAATTTACCTGAAGAAAACAAAAATCACTGATTCAAACAGATATATGCACTGTTATGTTTATTGCTACATTAGTGTCAATGTACAATTATTTGCCAAGAAATGGAAGCAACTAAAGTGGCTATTTATAGATAAATGGATGAAGCAGATGTAATACATACATACAATGGAATATTATTTGGAAGTAAAGAAGCAGTAAAAAAGAAATCTTGCCACTTGCAACAACATGGCTGGATCTAAAGGGTATTAAGTAAGCTAAATGAAATAAGCCATGCAAGAAAAGGCAAGTATATGATTTCACTCATATGTGGAATCCAAAACAAAACAAATGAACAAAACAGAAATAGACTCTTATACACAGAGACTAAACACAAAACAAAACAAATGAACAAAACAGAAACAGACTCTTACACATAGAGACTACCGTGGGGCAAAGGTTGAGGTGGGTGGATGAAATAGGTGAGGGGGATAAAGAGGCACAAAATCTCAATTATAATATAAATTAGTCATGGGGATAAAAGTACAGCATAGAGAATATAATCAATAATACTGTAATATAGTTCTATGTTGACAGTACCCACACTTATTGCGGTAGCATTTAATAATGTAGATAACTATCGAATCACTATGTTGTATACTTGAAGCCTGTATAATATTGTATACCAACTATGCTTCAATTAAAATAGGAAAGAAAATCCCACAAAAGAGCCTAGAGGTAAAGATACACTTGACAAACCATAAACAATCACTATAAAAATGAACAAAAATATTTACCTAATAAGCTTTCTTTAGATAAGAAAATGGAATCTAAAAAATTACTCAATTGTTTCAAAAGTAGGTAGAAAAAGAGGAAAAGAAACAAAAAAAACATATGGGAGAAATATCAAACAAATAGCAATATGGTAAACTTAAACTCACCATATTAATAACTAATTAAATGTAAATGGCCTAACATATCAATTAAAAACACAGACATCATCAGACTTGATGAAAAACTAATATCTAACTATATGATTAATGTTTCCATGTGGAAATCCCTTCTCTGTAGTTTCAAGAAACTCATATATTTCTGAAAATTATGATACTAATAAATGACAGTCAAGAAACTGGAAAAAAGAAAAAACACAGATCCGGAATCCACTGAAGCCAGCTCAAAAGCAAGGACTGGAAACACGGGCATGCAGAGTAGAGAGTTAATGTAAACAAGGACAGGAACCAGGGAAGCAGCAGGTGAGAGAGAAGCAGCTACAATCTAATCAGTTAGTCATAATTGTTACCATGTTGTGAATTTGTGTTTGTGACCCTGTCTTCTACTAACAGTGAATCATTCTTGCCAATGGAATAATTATTAATAAGTTTACATGCATGGTACTTTTTTTTTTTTTAATTAATTTTTTTACTAAGGTATCATTGATATACAATCTTATGAAGGTTTCCTAACAAATTTTTTTTTTTAATGATTTAAATAATTATTTTTTATTGAAGGGTAGTTGACGCACAGTATTACATTACATTAGTTTCAAGTGTACAACACAGTAGTAGAACATTTATATACATAATTCTAGGTTCCAGCTATCACCCTACCAAGCTGTTACAATATCTTGACTATATTCCTTATGCTATACATTACATCCCGGTTACTTATTTATTTTACCATTGGAAGTCTGTCCTTTTTTTTTTTTTTTTTTTTTTTTTTGTGAGGGCATCTCTCATATTTATTGATCAAATGGTTGTTAACGACAATAAAATTCTGTATAGGGGAGTCAATGCTCAATGCACAATCATTAATCCACCCCAAGCCTAATTTTCATCAGTCTCCAATCTTCTGAGGCATAACAAACAAGTTCTTACATGTAGAACAAATTCTTACATAATGAATAAGTTACATAGTGAACAGTACAAGGGCAGTCATCACAGAAACTTTTGGTTTTGCTCATGCATTATGAACTCTAAACAGTCAGTTCAAATATGAATACTCATTTGGTTTTTATACTTGATTTATATGTGGATACCACATTTCTCTCTTTATTATTATTATTTTTAATAAAAAGCTGAAGTGGTAGGTAGATACAAGATAAAGGTAGAAAACATAGTTTAGTGTTGTAAGAGAGCAAATGTAGATGATCAGGTGTGTGCCTGTAGACTATGTGTTAATCCAAGCTAGATAAGGGCAATAAAACATCCACGTATGCAGAAGATTTCTCTCAGAACGGGGGGGTGAGGTTCTAAGCCTCACCTCTGTTGATCCCCAATTTCTCACCTGAAGGCCCCCCTGCGACTGTGCCTGTCTTAGGTTGTTCCTCCCTTGAGGAATCTTACCCGTCTCTGGCTAACCAGTCATCTTCCGGGGCCATACAGGGAAATGTGAAGTTGGTAAGTGAGAAAGAAGCCTTATTGTTTGAAAAGGTTAGCTTTTTACTTCTTTGCATATTTATGCCCTGTGGCTTCTATGCCCAGCATTTGTCTTGAGGTATCTTTACCACTTGGAGGAGTTATGATACTCGGTAAATTTGATATGAGGCATGAATTTTATTTAAGGATTGTAATTAGGAAGGAAGAAGAAAAGCTATAGAAGTAGCAGGCGGCAGAAAACATGGGAAGATTGATTATTTCTTTGACATATCTTCTTGTAGAGTAACTTCAGCATATATAGGTTTTAAGCTACTACTTAAATTGCGCACAGACATTAACATAATAGGAGTATAGTTACATAACCAAAGCATATCTGTAATTACCAGCCATCTCCAGTGAAACCAAGAAAACCATTAAGGCACCTTAGGCATTTGTGAAAACTTATCTATGATATGGTGGATATTGTCCAACTGAACTTGAACAGTCTGAGAGAAATCAGACAAATTAAAACAACCCATTCCTGGGGACTGTTCACATGCCATATGTTCTTTTAACAGTAAATAGTCTGTAGTTGTAAGACTTTGGAGCGCTACAATTTGCACTTCTCCAAATTCTTGGTTGAGTTCCAACAGTATAGATCCAGTCAAATTTGTTGTTTTACTGTATGCACAGGCCAGCTTAGATATCTCCTTCCTCATTCCCATGGCAAGTCCAGGAACTGGTGGGATGAGTGCATCTACAGCTGTAGCAGTGTGTGGATCTTTGTTGGGGTTTTTTGATGATCATCTTCTGGCATGAGTCTTCCAGAGAGTGCTGATGTTGGAAGTTCTTTTTCATACCGTATCTTAGTTCATTTTCGGGGTAGCCCAATTAGGCTTTGATCCTCTGTATAAACACAAACAGACCCTTTGCCTACACTTTTATATGCCCTTTATATCATTGTGTAGAACTCATTGGAGATCACCACACAGGAACTGCCTTTTCTTTTTTTTTTTTTTGGTATCATTAATCTACACTTACATGATGAATATTATGTTTACTAGGCTCTCCCCTATACCAGGTCCCCCCTATAAACCCCTTTACAGTCACTGTCCATCAGCATAGCAAAATGTTGTAGAATCACTACTTGCCTTCTCTGTGTTGTACAGCCCTCCCCTTTCTCCCACCCCCACCATGCATGCTAATCTTAATACCCCCCTTCTTCTTCCCCCCCTTAACCCTCCCTACCCACCCATCCTCCCCAGTCCCTTTCCCTTTGGTACCTGTTAGTCCATTCTTGAGTTCTGTGATTCTGCTGCTGTTTTGTTCCTTCAGTTTTTCCTTTGTTCTTATATTCCACAGATAAATGAAATCATTTGGTATTTCTCTTTCTCCACTTGGCTTGTTTCACTGAGCATAATACCCTCCAGCTCCATCCATGTTGCTGCAAATGATTGGATTTGCCCTTTTCTTATGGCTGAGTAGTATTCCATTGTGTATATGTACCACATCTTCTTTATCCATTCATCTATCGATGGACATTTAGGTTGCTTCCAATTCTGGGCTATTGTAAATAGTGCTGCAATAAACATAGGGGTGCATCTGTCTTTCTCAAACTTGATTGCTGCGTTCTTAGGGTAAATTCCTAGGAGTGCAATTCCTGGGTCAAATGGTATGTCTGTTTTGAGCATTTTGATGTACCTCCATACTGCTATCCACAATGGTTGAAGTAGTTTACATTCCCACCAGCAGTGTAGGAGGGTTCCCCTTTCTCCACAGCCTCGCCAACATTTGTTGTTGTTTGTCTTTTGGATGGCAGCCATCCTTACTTGTGTGAGGTGATACCTCATTGTAGTTTTAATTTGCATTTCTCTGATAATTAGCGATGTGGAGCATCTTTTCATGTGTCTGTTGGCCATCTGTATTTCTTTTTTGGAGAACTGTCTGTTCAGTTCCTCTGCCCATTTTTTAATTGGGTTATTTGTTTTTTGTTTGTTGAGGCGTGTGAGCTCCTTATATATTCTGGACGTCAAGCCTTTATCGGATGTGTCATTTTCAAATATATTCTCCCATACTGTAGGGATCCTTCTTGTTCTATTGATGGTGTCTTTTGCTGTACAGAAGCTTTTCAGCTTAATATAGTCCCACTTACTCATTTTTGCTGTTGTTTTCCTTGCCCGGGGAGATATGTTCAAGAAGAGGTCACTCATGTTTATGTCTAAGAGGTTTTCGCCTATGTTTTCTTCCAAGAGTTTAATGGTTTCATGGCTTACATTCAGGTCTTTGATCCATTTTGAGTTTACTTTTGTATATGGGGTTAGACAATGGTCCAGTTTCATTCTCCTACATGTAGCTGTCCAGTTTTGCCAGCACCACCTGTTGAAGAGACTGTCATTTCGCCATTGTATGTCCATGGCTCCTTTATCAAATATTAATTGACCATATATGTTTGGGTTAATGTCTGGATTCTCTAGTCTGTTCCATTGGTCTGTGGCTCTGCTCTTGTGCCAGTACCAAATTGTCTTGATTACTATGGCTTTATAGTACAGCTTGAAGTTGGGGAGTGAGATCCCCCCTACTTTATTCTTCTTTCTCAGGATTGCTTTGGCTATTCGGGGTCTTTGGTGTTTCCATATGAATTTTCGAATTATATGTTCCAGTTCATTGAAGAATGTTGCTGGTAGTTTCATAGGGATTGCATCAAATCTGTATATTGCTTTGGGCAGGATGGCCATTTTAACGATATTAATTCTTCCTAGCCACGAGCATGGGATGAGTTTCCATCTGTTAGTGTCCCCTTTAATTTCTCTTAAGAGTGACTTGTAGTTTTCAGAGTATAAGTCTTTCACTTCTTTGGTTAGGTTTATTCCTAGATATTTTATTTTTTTGGATGCAATTGTGAATGGAGTTGTTTTCCTGATTTCTCTTTCTGTTGGTTCATTGTTAGTATATAGGAAAGCCACAGATTTCTGTGTATTGATTTTGTATCCTGAAACTTTGCTGTATTCCGATATCAGTTCTAGTAGTTTTGGGGTGGAGTCTTTAGGGTTCTTTATGTACAGTATCATGTCATCTGCAAATAGTGACAGTTTAACTTCTTCTTTACCAATCTGGATTCCTTGTATTTCTTTATTTTGTCTGATTGCCGTGGCTAGGACCTCCAGTACTATGTTAAATAACAGTGGAGAGAGTGGGCATCCCTGTCTAGTTCCCGATCTCAGAGGAAATGCTTTCAGCTTCTCGCTGTTCAATATAATGTTGGCTGTGGGTTTATCATAGATGGCCTTTATTATGTTGAGGTACTTGCCCTCTATTCCCATTTTGCTGAGAGTTTTTAACATGAATGGATGTTGAACTTTGTCAAATGCTTTTTCAGCATCTATTGAGATGATCATGTGGTTTTTGTCTTTCTTTTTGTTGATGTGGTGGATGATGTTGATGGACTTTCGAATGTTGTGCCATCCTTGCATCACTGGGATGAATCCCACTTGGTCATGGTGTATGATCCTTTTGATGTATTTTTGAATTCGGTTTGCTAATATTTTGTTGAGTATTTTTGCATCTACGTTCATCAGGGATATTGGTCTGTAGTTTTCTTTTTTGGTGGGGTCTTTGCCTGGTTTTGGTATTAGGGTGATATTAGCTTTATAGAATGAGTTTGGGAGTATCCCCTCCTCCTTTATTTTTTGGAAAACTTTAAGGAGAATGGGTATTATGTCTTCCCTGTATGTCTGATAAAATTCTGAGGTAAATCCATCTGGCCCGGGGGTTTTGTTCTTTGGTAGTTTTTTGATTACCGCTTCAGTTTCGTTGCTGGTAATTGGTCTGTTTAGATTTTCTGTTTCTTCCTGGGTCAATCTTGGAAGGTTATATTTTTCTAGGAAGTTGTCCATTTCTCCTAGGTTTCCCAGCTTGTTAGCATATAGGTTTTCATAGTATTCTCCAATAATTCTTTGCATTTCCGTGGGGTCCGTCGTGATATTTCCTTTCTCGTTTCTGATACTGTTGATTTGTGTTGACTCTCTTTTCTTCTTAATAAGTCTGGCTAGAGGCTTATCTATTTTGTTTATTTTCTCAAAGAACCAGCTCTTGGTTTCATTGATTTTTGCTATTGTTTTATTCTTCTCAATTTTATTTATTTCTTCTCTGATCTTTATTATGTCCCTCCTTCTGCTGACCTTAGGCCTCATCTGTTCTTCTTTTTCCAATTTCGATAATTGTGACATTAGACCATTCATTTGGGATTGCTCTTCCTTTTCTAAATATGCTTGGATTGCTATATACTTTCCTCTTAAGACTGCTTTTGCTGTGTCCCACAGAAGTTGGGGCTTAGTGTTGTTGTTGTCATTTGTTTCCATATATTGCTGGATCTCCATTTTGATTTGGTCATTGATCCATTGATTATTTAGGAGCGTGTTGTTAAGCCTCCATGTGTTTGTGAGCCTCTTTGCTTTCTTTGTACAGTTTATTTCTAGTTTTATGCCATGTGGTCTGAAAAGTTGGTTGGTAGGATTTCAATCTTTTCGAATTTTCTTAGCCTCTTTTTGTGGCCTAGTATGTGGTCTATTCTGGAGAATGTTCCATGTGCACTTGAGAAGAATGTATATCCCGCTGCTTTTGGATGTAGAGTTCTATAGATGTCTATTAGGTCCATCTGCTCTACTGTGTTGTTCAGTGCTTCCGTGTCCTTACTTATTTTCTGCCCAGTGGATCTATCCTTTGGGGTGAGTGGTGTGTTGAAGTCTCCTAGAATGAATGCATTGCAGTCTATATCCCCCTTTAGTTCTGTTAGTATTTGTTTCACATATGCTGGTGCTCCTGTGTTGGGTGCATATATATTTAGAATGGTTATATCCTCTTGTTGGACTGAGCCCTTTATCATTATGTAGTGTCCTTCTTTATCTCTTGTTACTTTCTTTGTTTTGAAGTCTATTTTGTCTGATATTAGTACTGCAACCCCTGCTTTCTTCTCACTGTTGTTTGCTTGAAATATGTTTTTCCATCCCTTGACTTTTAGTCTCTACATGTCTTTGGGTTTGAGGTGAGTTTCTTGTAAGCAGCATATAGATGGGTCTTGCTGTTTTGTCCATTCTGTTACTCTGTGTCTTTTGATTGGTGCATTCAACCCATTAACATTTAGGGTGACTATTGAAAGATATGTACTTATTGCCATTGCAGGCTTTAAATTCGTGGTTACCAAAGGTTCAAGGTTAGCCTCTTTAGTATCTTACTGCCTAACTTAGCTCGCTTATTGAGCTGTTATATACACTGTCTGGAGATTCTTTTCTTCTCTCCCTTCTTGTTTCTCCTCCTCGATTCTTCATATGTTGGGTGTTTTGTGCTGTGCTCTTTCTAGGAGTGCTCTCATCTAGAGCAGTCCCTGTAAGATGTTCTGTAGAGGTGGTTTGTGGAAAGCAAATTCCCTCAGCTTTTGTTTGTCTGGGAATTGTTTAATCCCACCGTCATATTTGAATGATAGTCGTGCTGGATACAGTATCCTTGGTTCAAGGCCCTTCTGTTTCATTGTATTAAATATATCATGCCATTCTCTTCTGGCCTGTAGGGTTTCTGTTGAGAAATCTGACGTTAGCCTGATGGGTTTCCCTTTATAGGTGACCTTTTTCTCTCTAGCTGCCTTTAACACTCTTTCCTTGTCCTTGATCTTTGCCATTTTAATTATTATGTGTCTTGGTGTTACCCTTCTTGGATCCTTTCTGTTGGGGGTTCTGTGTATTTCCGTGGTCTGTTCGATTACTTCCTCCCTCAGTGTGGGGAAGTTTTCAGCAATTATTTCTTCTAAGATACTTTCCATCTCTTTTCCTCTCTCTTCTTCTTCTGGGACCCCTATAATACGGATATTGTTCCTTTTGGATTGGTCACACAGTTCTCTTAATATTGTTTCATTCCTGGAGATCCTTTTGTCTCTCTCTATGTCAGCTTCTATGCGTTCCTGTTCTCTGGTTTCAATTCCATCAATGGCCTCTTGCATCCTATCCATTCTGCTTATAAACCCTTCCAGAGTTTGTTTCATTTCTGCGATCTCCTTTCTGGCATCTGTGATCTCCTTCCGGACTTCATCCCATTTCTCTTGCGTATTTCTCTGCATCTCTGTCAGCATGTTTATGATTCTTATTTTGAATTCTTTTTCAGGGAGACTGGTTAGGTCTGTCTCCTTCTCTGGTGTTGTCTCTGTGATCTCTGTCTGCCTGTAGCTTTGCCTTTTCATGGTGATAGGAATAGTCTGCAGAACTGGGACGAGTGACGGCTGGAAGGACTTCCTTTCTTGTTGGTTTGTGGCCCTCCTCTCCTGGGAGAACAGCGGCCTCTAGTGGCTTGTGCTGCGCAGCTGCGCGCAGACAGGGTTTCTGCTTCCTGCCCGGCTGCTATGGAGTTAATCTCCGCTGTTGCTGTGGGCGTGGCCTGGCTCGGGCAGCTACTCCAAAATGGTGGAGTCGCGTTGGAGCAGGAGCGGCTGGGAGGCTATTTATCTCCGTAAGGGGCCTCCCTGCTCCCTGCAGCCCAAGGGTTAGGGTGCCCAGAGATCCCGGATTCCCTACCTCTGGATTAAGTGACCCGCCCTGCCCCTTTAAGACTTCCAAAAAGCACCCGCCAAAACAAAACAACGCCCACCAAAAAAAAAAGAAAAAAAAATTTTTTTTAATTAAAAAAAAAAAAAGTTTTTAATTAAAAAAAAAAAAAAAAAGGTGGTTGTTCGTTTTTCTTTATTCTGCGGTGCCAGCCTCAGGCCTCTGCTCACCGGTCTTTCTGCCCTGTTTCCCTAGTATTGGGGTCCCTATCCCTTTAAGACTTCCAAAAGCGCTCGCCAAAACAAAACAGCAAAAAAGCAAAAAAAAAATGGTCGCGCGCTTTTCTTATGTCCTCTGTCGCCCAGCCTCCAGTGCCTGCTCACTGTTCTTGCTGCCCTGTTTTCCTAGTACCGAGCGCCCTGCACTCTGGCCCGGATGGCTGGGGCTGGGTGTTCGGCAGCCCTGGGCTCCGTCTCCCTCCCGCTCTGCCTGCTCTTCTCCCGCCGGGAGCTGGGGGGAGGGGCGCTCGGCTCCCGCGGGGCCGGGGCTTGTATCTTACCCCCTTCGCGAGGCGCTGGGTTCTCTCAGGTGCGGATGTGGTCTGGATATTGTCCTGTGTCCTCTGGTCTTTATTCTGGGAATGGTTGTCTTTGTTATATTTTCATAGATATATGTTGTTTTGGGAGGAGATTTCCGCTGCTCTACTCACGCCGCCATCTTCTGCCCCTCTCTCGCATGGTACTTTTTAAAAAGGATTTTTATCCTTTATTTTGTCAGTGTGGTGAGTTACATTAGTTGATTTTTGAATAGCAGAATTTTTTTTCTTTATTAAAGTATATGTTTTTTAGTTGTATACACTTACATTGGTTTAAAGGATATGACACAATGATTCAGCAGTTACACATATTATTAAATCCTTACCCCAACTAGTGTAATTACTATTTGACAACACAGAAAGATGTTACAGAACCATTGGTTATATTCACCATAAAGCACTTCCATCCCCACGACCAACCTATATTATGATTGAGATTTTGTGCCTCTTTATCCCCCTCATTTATTCTACACACCTACCCCAACCCTTTCCCCATGGTAACTATCAGTCACTTCTCAGTGTCGACAAGTCTATTGCTGTTTTGTTCATTTTATTTTGTTTTGTTTTTAGATTCAACATATAAGTGAAATCATATGGTATTTGTCTTTCTTTGCCTGGCTTATTTCACTTAGCATAGTACCCTCTAGGTCCACAAAAATAAACTCGAAACGGATTAAAGACCTAAATATAAGACGTGAAACCATAAAACTCTTAGAAGAAAACACAGGCAAAAATCTCTTGAACATAAGCTTGAGCATTTTTTTTTCTGGACCTGTCTTTCAGGCAAGGGAAACAAAAACAAAAATGAATAAGTGAGACTACATGGTACATTTTGCATAAATCCTATGAGTGGTATTTCAAGAACATGTATTTAATTAAAATTAAGTCCATAAATTGGCATTTTTAGCACATGAGCCTGTGCAGTGCTATTAACCTTAGTAATGTTATTTTACATTGATGTTAGTAATGTCAATGTTACATTATTTAAATACTATATTACAATATTTGTTAGCACTTTCCAATGTTTAATAATGTAACTATAGGCTATAGTTATTTGTAAATACTTCAAAGAATAAATACAAAGAGGAGTATGTTGTGAATTACTCTGAAATAAAATTAGGAATAGATCTAAAATCTGAGTTAGCAAAAAGAATATCAATTCCAATGGCAGAATCAAAATCAAGGCAAGAAAACAAAATATTTTTATTGTTAGAAAAATAAATAACCTTTTATGAAGGAACATGTACCCTTAAACCCAATTTGTAAATGCTTTTTGATACACTCTTAATAATTTAAACAATATCAAAGCAAAAATGAAAGGAATTTTTCTACATTTGTAATATTTGTCATAAAAATGGTAAAGATTGTGCATAAATCAATTCATGCTTTGCATGTTTGAAAATTTTTAAAGAATAATACCTTTAGATATTAAATTTTCTTGTATTTCTTTAAAATTTGTAAATGATTTTTATGTGGCATTTATTTTGTGTTAATATTCCCTTTCAAATTAGTTTCTATTAGCAAGTGTGTATATCAGGTAGTCATCATTTCTATGAATTATTGAAAAAATATAAATATGTACTCAAGCAAAAAAAAAGTATTATGAAAAATATAGGGTAACATGATTTAAGAAATTCTCAAGAATTCCTTGGAATTCTATTTCTTGCTCCAGAAAGCCAAAGATTAATATCTAAAGAAACCTACATTTAAAATGACAAAAATAGCTTAAAATAAAAAGATAGAAAATGTACACTATGCAAAAAATAATTAAAAGGAGACTTACAGGACTATATTAATATAAGACTTCAGTATAAAAGTAGACTTCAGTACAGTGAGTATTAACAGAGATAAAGAGAAATTTCTTAATGATACAATGCTGAAATCTTCCAAAAACATATCAGACAAATATGTATGTACCTAAAAAATAGATCCTCAAAATGCATAAATACCAGTGGAATTAAAAGAAAAAAAGACAAAAACAAAATATAGTTGAAGATTTCAGCACTCTCAGTAACTGATGGAACAAGTACAATATGTACACATTTACTAAAACCTTTAGTAATCCTATCAACCAATGGAACTTAATTGACATTTATTGAACGTTTTACCCAATAGCAACAAAATACATTTCTTTTCAAAGTTGGGTAAAAAGGGGATTTGGTCCAATTCCCATGCAACCATACTCCATTAGCTAGCTCTAAAATTCTATAGAATTTTCACCAAGATAGGCAACATGTTGAGCCATTTAAAAAGTGTGAATAAATTTAAAATACTTGAGTCATGTAGGATATATTCCTAGTATAATAGAAATCAATAATAAAAAGACATCTGAAAATGTCCCAAATGTTTGGGAAAAGTATTTCTGAGAAATTCAGAGATCAAAAAAGAAATTACAAAAGAAAGTCTAAAACAATTTGAACATTTGAACTGAATGAATATGAAAGCATAACATCCCACATTTATCAGATCTAGCTAAAGCAATTATTTAGAGGACAATGTATAGCTTTAAAGGTTTATTTCAGAAAGAACTTTTAAATATATAAGCTTGTAATTTATGAAGATAGAAACAAGTATAAGGAAAGAAATAATAAAAAGTAGAAATCTATAAAAGAAGAAATATATAAACTGCAGGAATAAAGATCAATGAAACCATAAATTGTTCTTTGAGTAGATAAACAAAATCAGTAAACCCTCTAGACAGACTCATCAAGATGAAAAAGAAGACATAGATAAACAATAATAGAAATGAAAGAGGGGACATCACACAGATCCTACAGACATTTAAAAGATAACAAAGAAATATTGTGAGCAATTTAATGTAAATTTCAACAATTTAGAAGAAGTGAAAGACATTAAAAGATATAAATTACCAAAGCTGACACAAAAGAAATAGAAAATTCAAATAACCCTATACATGAAAGACAAAAAGAAATCTCACAGTGAAAGCTACAAACCCAGATGGCTTCACTGGTGAATTCAAACATTTAAAGAAGTAGTGTTGCATCTTGCTTGGGAGGTAACTTCTAATGTCAACATATGTTTGCAAAGGATTTTAGCTCCAAAGAATGATCATTATCTGATAAGAAATCAAAACCGACTAATCCAAGATAAAAAAAAAATTTTGAGCACCAAAAATATTTTGAGTAACCTTTATATCTAGAGGTCTGTAGAGGCAGAATTAGAAATCGTTTGACTGGAAAAGATGCCCAATTGCTCCTAAGAGGCACTGTGGTCATAACTGTTGAGTCCAGACCTTATGGCCCTACTGCCAACACCACAGACCCTACATATCCATCCCTCATGTTAGCACTATGTTATTGGTGCCTCACGAAATAAGATGTGGGCACTTTCTGCCACTACCCTCTGTGGATTCTGCACAATCCATACTTCATTGTTTCATTAAGGCTTATTCAAAGACTCATGTTCCTGTGCTGTATTTCAAGAGAGGCTCAGAAAATATCTTGTCATTCCAACCTCTATGGAGGCAGGTGGTCTCTGGCTCATGAAAGTGGGGAACAGCTCACACATGGAAAGGGCATCAAATGTTGAGGCAATTGTAATATCATATCTCAAGTAATGCATATAGGTGTAAAAAAATGTCTGATCAAAACCATCCTTGAAAATCTCTTATATTGTCCAGTTATGCGCCCCTGTACGGATATGCCAGTTTTCAGTAAGTTCAACAGTGCCAGTTTTTTCTCCAGTGTTGGAATAAATTTTTGCTAGTTCAGTTCTGGTGCAGAGCAGCAGATGATGTAATTGGATTACTTAAGAGGCCACGTAATGTTAAAATATATATATATATATATTTAAATATATTTTTTATTTTTAAACCCTAGGCTTATACTAGAATGGTGAGATGCTCATGACCAAATGAGGGGATGCAAACACTAAAATTACTTTTTTTCTCCTGTTCTTTTCTTCTGCTGCACCACCTCCCAGCCTCACTCTTTCCTCTTCTTTCTCCTCCAACTCCTCCTCCTCCTCCTAAGCAAATAATCCCTTTAGTTTGATGCTTATATGATGGGACTCAGCTGTTTTGCTGCAGCTCCCTGACAGATGGAGCAGAGATTTTTACCAATAGCTTTCTTACAACACTCTCTTACATCAAGTCCTAGAAGCTCAAGAAACAAAAAAAAGTTGATCTTTTCCTGTACAGATGGGCAGACTGAAGCCAGTGAGGTGCAGAACTTGTCTTAGATAATGGAGCACGGCTGTGGCCATCAGTACAAGGGCACAGACTGTTTCCTAATACATCTTCTTGTACATATTTTCTTACCTTCAAGAGTCCAGACTTTCAGAAAGGGGGTTGGACTCTCTTGGCATTAAGAATTCAACAAAGCCATTGTTCTGAACTATTCCTTGCTTCCCAAATCTGTGATAAGAATATCCTAGAAACTGGGTTTTTCTATAAAAAAGCATTTCCCCACGTGGACTGTGTACATTCTGCCTCAAATTTTCTTTGGCAGTTTGACAGTTTAAAAATACTTGAGTATCTATTTCACGTTGTTTCTCCTCACTGTTAAAGTACATTTTTCACTTGTATTTCCTCCAGGAATACTCTTCCTCCCTGATGGGGCAATCCACCACTCCTTTCCTCTTACTCTCCTAATTCCTGATTTTCTTGCCTACTTTTCATTGGCAACATCTTTTCAAACTCCATGTTTGAATTTATTCTTTTCAAACTAACTCCAAAGTGTGAAGAAGGAGCTTAAATCTCTTTCTTCATATCTTTCACAAACCTTAATTAGATTCAAATATGAAAACAAAAGTCCAAAGCATCTGGGAAATAATCCCTCATTCCATTTTCCTGGACCACAACTCTGTGAGGGCCTTATGTGGGGTAGATGTGAAAAAAATATAGTGCGTTGAATGATCTGGAGGTTGATCTGAGTACTAGTTTGAAATTTCTGACACTAAAATGACTTCTTTTTTTTTTCTTTCTGGGATTCAGAGGGTTGAGTTCATTGTAATCCTCAGTTTACAGCATATTTTCAACATTGATCTATGCAAGATCCCTTTTTTATTTGCCTATTTATTTATTCTCTTTTAACCCCGTCCCCTTATCCATAGGTGCAACCACTACAGTGTGCTTAATGCTATCTGTTCATGACAAGTACATACTGTTAGTATGAATGCATTTTAATGTACATAAATGTTAAGATCCATATTGCTTTGTGTGCATATATCCATTGCTTTGGATCACTGCACATTTCCACAGTTTACTTATCTTCCCAGGGCTAGACATATAGGTTTCCAACTTCTGCCTCCCAATTAATATTGTGGCTAACATCTGTGTGTCCATTATAATTATCTGAGTACTTCTTTGGAAAGCGGATCCAGAGGAGAATTCCGGGATCATAGAGATTAGCGGTTGCTATGGCAGGCCCACTTCAAGACCAAGGGATCCTCAGCTGCTGCCAATGGGTCTCAACTGAGTCCCTCTTCAGGGACTAAGAGAGCGGCCTCACTCAGGGTCCTGGCTCCTCCCTCCCCTCCATTGTCTCAAGGTGGGACAGCTCTGAAAGGCCGTCCAGCCGCAGAGCTCTCTGGAGGATAGCGTCATAGCTGAGGCCCTCGTGGTGACTGCATTCCAGGTCAGCTTCTCCCACCAGTTTCACTGCCCTGAACGTTCATTCTGAGCATGCTCCCCAGTAAACTTCTTGTGTAAATGGCTCATTCTCCGCGTCTGTTTGCTAGCAAAACAACCTGAGTCATGGGCAGTGCATTTAATATGACTAAGTAGCCATGATGCCCAGCGCAGCGTCAGTGTCTTGCATTCCCTCATTTTTCAAACACTGGGAATTTTCTAGCAGTCCAATTGTTACAAATGCATTAGGTAAAAAATGATATCTTTTTTGTTTTAATTTTCATTTCTCAGATTACTAATGATTTTTAAACTCTCTTTTTATACTTGCCAGTTTTGGAGTTTCTCCTTCTGGTCTTCTCATTTCCTTTTCATTCATACTCTTCTAATTTCTCTCTCTTCCTTTTACTGACATTATTGCATGGAATACCATTCAAATTTATTTTCCTCAATACCAAGACAAATTTAATTTAATGAAAAGAAAATTGACCATTTTCTTTTTGGGGGCTACTGTCTAGATATTAACCTTCTCAGTTTAAAATATTACAATACTTTCTGCCATCCTGTCCTTGGTTTATTAACTTATCCAAGGTATCCTTCAGGGAACTGAAAGCCTTCATCGTCATGTGAATAATTCTGCCAGGTGTTTCTGCTTGCCATTTGAATTTTAAAGTTCTGTTTAGAAAGTATTCTCTCTCTCTGAGTCATATTGATATTATACTTTTTTCTAATAATTACATGTTTTTACCATTTCAACAACATCTTACATTTTCACATTTCAATCCATTTAGAGTCCACTTGGATGTGATATAAAGTAGAATCTTGTTTTACATTTCTCTATAGAGTGATCTAGTTTTCTCAGAAATACCAAATAATAAATTTGGCCTTTCTCCTTAGGTTGGTAGCGCTCTTGGTCTCCTGGTCTAAGTATTCTTCATCCAAACCACAGGGTTTCCATCGCTGTCTTTGTAACATGACTTTCTATTCAGTACAGCAATTCTTTCCTCTTTAATCTTCTTTTTCGTTGTTGAAAAACTACTTTTGTATATTTATTTCACCTCATTTTACAGTAATTTAAAGTAAATTAAAATTTTAGAGTGAATCTGTGAATTTTGTTAAAAATCCAATTTGGATTGTCTTGGATTTTTATTTGTGCTGAATTACATTTATAGATTAAATACAGGAGAATTGGCATGCTCAGAATGTTATCATGCTGATAGTGTTACCATTAGTTTTTGATGTATTATTTCTGTATACTTTATGTACTGTTGCCATTGTGAGTGATATCTTATTTTTTAATTATATTTCCTTGTTGTTTAGTTAGTTAAAAGAAGCATTGATTTTTGTTTAGTTTGATGTTCTACCCAGCTATCTTGCTGAACTTTCTTATTAATGAAAATATTTTTCTGTTGATTCTGGATCTTCCTTTTTGTGTGATTGTTCTGTAGATGAACATATCAATTGCAAATGATGATGGTCTTCTCATTCCCTTTTCATTCATACTCTTCTTATTTATCTCTCTCCCTATTACTAACATTATTGCATGGAAAAACATTCAAATTTATTTTCCTCAATACCAAGACAAAGAAATTGCCTTTTATTCTCAGTTTGCAAAATAGTATGAGTTATAACTATATGTTAAAACTTTCTTTAACCAAAACATGCAGAATGTATGCACGCTAGAGACAAACGTATTAATGTGTCTCTTTCAGTGCCTTCTCTAAATCCCTCTGCAAAGGTACTTGTTCCGATGATTATTTCCTGGTCACTCCATGGCATTAACTTCATTGTAAGCCCAGACCTTCGGAGCCCTCTCATGTTTCCACTTACTCTCTTGAATTTCTATCATCACCGTAGAAGAACATGCCTGGGCCAGTGAAGATGAGAGACTCAGGGAGCTGAGTTGCCCCAGTTAGGTCAGCAGAGGTCCACTGAGTCCAGTTGACTTGCAGGTGCTGGAGAAAGCCCAGCCAAGATCAGTGGAACTGCTCAGCCGAGATCAGCCAATCATAGGTCATTCCACAGCTGTGTTAACTAAGAAAGTGCTTATTGGTGTATGCACTGAAATTCTGTGGCTTTTAGTTACACATCAGTTGCAAAACTACAAAGATGTCACATATCAATGCTCTCTTTGGTCACCATCCCAGGTAAAAATTCCAACCAATAAGGGAAACCCCTTCCCCCAACTCTCACTCACCAAGGCCCCTGCTGCTCCCTTTCCCTACCATGCTCCAGCCTGTAGGACAGTGAGTACGCCATTGACTTAAGCACATACTGCCAGCACAGCTTAGAAAGAGTGCTGATGGCTCCTTGGAGCTTCAGTCATTTTCCCAAGTTGTTAATATTGCTGAGTTCCCCAGGGGACCCAGGAAGCCCTGAGAGCTGGACCTTGAACTCTGCCCTAACAAAAGAATACAAATACATCCTGGGCCTCTGAAGTTCTTGGGGATCATAAGTGATTGTATGCACAGCTACTACTTGAGATCTGCAAGCATAAAGAGCAATTTCAAGTCCCCAGATTTTGTAGGGTTTTGTTACTGAAGGTCTACCATTCATTCTGCATCTACTTCAGCAAGTGTAATTGCTGCAAGGGGTTGTTGTCAGGACCTGCAGTTGCCAGGTTGGTGAGCCCAGCCAGCATTCTTGGTCTGGAATCATGTTTTTTTTTTAAATTAATTCTTATTGTTGTCCACTTCACAGTTTTGCTGCTGTACTGTAGACCCTAGTATCAATTTTAGTTGAAAATGCTGCAAAAACAAAAAGGTAATGCCACTTCCCACACTGTTTCAAAAGGTTTTTAAGTGGAAAAAGGTATTTAGTATTTTTAATAAGCATCTTCAATACTATTGAGTTGGTTTCTTTGTTCATATCACAAGATTAATTATGCTGTCAGACACTTTCAAGGCCTGCTTAACAAAGATTCAGTGATATAATGGTTTGCTTTGCACTGCCTTTTTTCTGCATAGCAATCACAATCAGCATTAGACAATTTAAAACCCTTTCACCAGCCGGAAGTTCTGAAGAGCCTTTTAATCAACAAAAGTAATTTTGCAAACAACTAGATACAGCATTTTTCATATTAACTAACTTGCATTTCAACTCTGCAGGCTTGATTTTTCTCTCTGATTCCTGGAAACTGGGTTATTTCGATGGCCTAGAATCTAAACGTGGGGATCACCACATCCTGTCTAACCTGGGTAATCCCAAATTTTCACATCCCATTTCTCCACTTTGCTTATTAAAAAGATAACACTGGCACACAAATATAATTCATTTGTTTTAATTATCTCTTAATATGCAAATCTTGTGTAATCAATTAAACTCCTTTTTTGTTGATTTAGTTACCCAGAGAGCTTCATCTTGCTATTTTTTAATGACTACAATTTGTGTTAGAGTGCTATAGTTTTATATAATTATTATTATTTTTTAAATTTGCTCATTTTTAAAATTATTGTATTTGTGTATGTCTGGAATTAGGAAATTCTCCGAGCACCACTTTGGGATTTTAAAATTGAAACTTTTTTTGAGATTGGCAATAACTGAGTTGAAGCTGAAGTTCTTTGCTCACACAGTGGCAGCCCCTTTACAAAACTAAAGGTTTTGAGGTTTTGTACTGGAAAGATGGATTCTTTGGGTGCCATAGCAGGGAGATACATTTAGCTTTTTTTTTTTTAATCAGGCACATTTTTCTAAATGAAACTAACCTGCTAATGACACATTTAAAACATTCATTTAAAAAAAAAGAGGAGGCAAGGAAGGCCCAGCCGGCAGCAATAATTTGTACTGTGGCTGTGTGCAGTAATTAACCACTGCAGCAGTGATTCCTGTACCCTAACCCCCCGTGTGTTTGACACTATTTCAACCCTGGTGAGAAGTGACCCAGGGATCTGGAGCCACAGGACACAAGGGGCAAGTCCTGTCACAAGAAATAACAGGGTCAGGAGACGCGACTAATGAAGTCATAGCAACTGGTGCACGGAGCCAATCAGAAGAGGCGCCAATCTGTAAATGAGGATATAATTAGCAGAAAAAATAACATGCTTTGGTTGAATTCGAGGGGAGCCTGTAATGACTGGATATTGAGAAAGATTCCGAAAGATTAGAGCAAACATTATGCAACAAAGAATACCTAATTAGGGGAAAAAAGTGAATATGCCTTAATTAGAGGGAAAGACATGATTGAAAGACACAGAGTTGTCTCTTAATACAAATGTAGTAATGAAGGTTGGTGCATATCTCCTGGTTCGGCTCAGCTAAGCACTCTGTGAATTAGCGCGAGTGGCACACACATCTGGTTGCAGATGGCTCTTTCTACAATGGGACACACAGAGGGCCCTGAGTGTATTTTGCCCCATTGAACGGTGCCTGTGTACTGCTCACAGCACAGGTAGCTAGCTGGTCATCTTGGTCCTAGAAGCCTCCTGCCTTCTGAGGCATAAGTACCCCCACACTTGTCATGGTGGTTGCAATGTAGAAAGCAGACTGTCAAGTGCAAAAAATATATGTCCACGTGTCAACATCTAGGCATGTATGTCAGGAACCTTTGACGATTTCCTCTCAGACCTATAGCTGGCAAGATGTAGATTTTACTGAAGGAATTAAAACAGAGCCATCCTCCTCCCAGACCCCCAGGCCCAAGCAGGTCCCTCTTGTCACCCCAGCAGGGCCCTGGGAGTTTTTATGATCCCAGACAATGAGGAAAGAATGCTACCAGCTGCCTTTCTTTCAATGCAGCAGATATTTCAGGACTCTAAGCCGCTACTAATTTTTCCTAATAGAAAAACTACATGTTGTTTTAGTTCCTCTCTTTTTCCCTTTTTTCCAAACTGTTCTGAGTATTGATTTTCATTTATTTTACACGATTCTTAATTGTCATCATTAGCTATCTATGCCACATACCCCTGCTTAAATATACCCTGTCAATTTTGCGGCATATTTATAGATTAATTTAAATGTGTTTTTAAATTTATGACTGCATACCTTTGGTATGTTCGTAACATTAAAATACTTACGGTACAGAATTTTTTAATTAAAACTATTCATCAAAGAAAGTCCAGGTAGCGAGCATCTCCTTGTTTGCAGTGGGGGTTCTGGCAGTCAGAGCAAGCAAAATAATAGGTCAATTAAAAAAAAACCTAAAGATAGCATTTCCAAATACCCAAATGTTTAATGAGCATTTGCCAACCAATCCCCCCAAATTAAATTACGAACTTGTTTTTTAGTTATGGGCAGCAGGGCTGCATGTGGCAGAGGCAGAGAGAAAAAGGGTTAAGGAGGGGGAATATTCCTGCCCCAACTTCTACACGTTTGCTTTTTGGGGTTTGGCCAGGAGGGTGACAGGGACCATTTTCTGGAAATCGACACTGAAGCCATGATAAGGTCCACATCATTGTATGCCCCAGTGTTTCTGGTCTGTCCTGCTGTGCCTGCTTTGTCTGGACCTTTTACAACTCACAGTTTCACCCTGGCAGGCTTGTCCTTGAGGGCCTGCCCCAGGAGGATAGGGCGCGGGTCTCCTGCTGTGGAAACAGACTTTCTTACGCACTCACTGGCTAGAAAAAAAATGCCTTGTGTTCTTTGCCCATATGTGCCCATAGTTGAACTATCGGCTGTCTGGAGAATGGGACTGGTCTGAAACAAGTAGTGCATCTGGTCCCTTAGTTGCTGCCTCCCCACCGATGTGACTGCGTCTGCAGAGAGCACCGCACTGACCCAGAGCAATGGCCTGAAAGTCCCCTCTGAGGAAGCAAGCATGTAATTAACATATCTGAAAAGCGAAACACCCCCAAATGCAATTATGGGGGCTCTGAGTCAAAGTCCTGGGAGTAATGGACATTCTAGGGCTCTCTGACCAGGAATAGGTAAAAAGATACGCTCCGTGCTCTCCTCCTTGGCCAGGCAGTTCAGAACATGCAATTGGTGCTGGGTTCTGGAAATTCCTCCACCCTCCTGTCTGATTCTGTTTTGGGTGTGCCTTAATTTTTAGTATTTTCCTATTATCTGCCAGTTTAAAACAAAATGGTCAGTCACGGACCCCCAGGTCCTGGTAAGAAGTTTCACATTCCCTAAACTTTAAAAATAATGTTCCTTCAAAGTAAAAGGGATGTTTTTCGTAAGTTTCCATATTTTCATATTTTATAAGTGTTTTTTCTGTTTCTCACTCCTTACAATTTTTAAATTCCATCTTCTTGCTTAGATTATCCCAGACCCAATCATAAGAGAATATTGCTTTTATTTGTGATACTTTGAGCATATATGGAATGAAAAAAATTGACTTTTACCCTGTTATTATTTTTATTTTTAGTATCTAGCTGACTTTTAGGTTAGGGATGAATTGGTAATAGGGGCTAAATTTCAGTCCCTAAATAAATAGCCTCAGCAATACTAGTTTTCACACATTGATTAGATGATGTCAAATTTATTTTCAATCAGATGTTAGAAAAATGAAAAGCTTCTATAAATTTGCTAGTTGGCTGGCTGGACACAGGATGGCTGGGAGATTGCCCACTCAGTCTCCTACCAGGCTTGAGCCCTTACAGGGCATTGTAGGAAGAGAACCAGTTCATATAAAAATGGGCCGAGGGGCCAATAGGAAAGCTGTTTCGTGCACATCCTGCCATTCACTCCCTGATTCATTTCTGACATGAGCTTTTATCAAAATGTCCTCACTGACAAGAGGGGGGCAAAGGAAGATCACAATAGAGATAGCTAATGGAGTAGGTTGTATTGGAATTGGACCAAATCCCCTTTTTACCCGACTTTGAATGCTAAATGAATCACTCAGATTTATATGGAGGTGGAAGTTCCACAAGGTTCGCATCAGGCCAAAATAGGGTTACAATTCAATAAAACACGTGGCGATGCTTTATTGACTAATGAACCTACCGTGCCGCCAACTGCTGTATTTTACTGTCGCAGACCCTAACGGTCTGGCAATTACATTGTAAGTGTTTGCTAAAGATGTGCCTGTCTTTTCCTCAGATCTAGAAACAGGTTCAGTGAGAGTCGCTCCAGAGGAAGCAGGTCACACACCTTTCCCAAGTCTTCCAGGGATAGAAGCCAGGCACCAATAATAACAGTGCAAACAAGTTGATGCTGCTATTTTTAAATAAGCTGTTATTATTGACTAACAGAGGTTGCCATGCATGGGATGACAAAGCTTCAGGAGTCAGAGAGTGGCAGCGAAGACTTCCACTAGAGAGCTCGTTAATGAGAAGCAGCTAAGTGCAAAGGTAAGTGCCTACTGCCATCCTTTCTGCTCCATCTTCTCAGGAGCAGTGCCGAACTGCAGGCCAGATGCTCCATCTGTATCTCTTCAAGCCCAGATATTCCTCAAACATTTTGTCTTTGGACCTATCACATCAGCAGGTAAGATGAGGAGCTGAGGACAAGAGGCAATACAACGGCAGAGATGGTGCCTGTTTGCCAATAACCAGGGGTATTTTTAATATGGAAGAAGAAAGTGGTCACCACTCCAAGTGGCTGTGCTCCCACATACGAAGTACACATGTGTCTTAATGCAGGAGCTAGAGCAATCCAATGTGATTTTTTGCATGTATGCACACACACATGCACACACGTGTGCACACACACACAGAATGGGCTAAGTCTCCTCTAAATTGTCCTGTGATGCAATTTAAAGTGAATTTCAATGCATTTAAAATGAAAGGAAAGTTCAGTGCCGGTGACACCAAAGCCATTTGGTAATATAATAGGAACCTGCAGCCTAAGCAGGGCTGAATAGGCTCACAGGACTTGTGCAATATCATGCTCTGAAGGCTGGGCTAGAGCAGACCAATAGAACAAAGGGATGAGCCAGCACCACCTTTAATTCTGGTTTGATAGCTCTGTAAATACTGCTTAGGATCCTGTTGTCCTGTGTGTAGGAGATGTGCAGGGAAGAAAATATTGAAGCTCGTGGATTATTTAGAGTAAAAGCTAACTGCAGAATGAATCATAGAGTATGATTTCATATTAATATTTTTAATCCAACAAAACACACTGAATATATTTACACGTGATTAAATGCATATAAATGATCTAGAAAGAGTCATATCAACCTAAAGAATAATGCTTGTTAATATTATACAGTGGTAACATCGTGCCAGGCACTATTCTAAATATTTTGCACATATTAACATGCCTAGAATGATCACAACATGTCCTATGGGGCAGTTACCACTCTGATCTTCATTTGACAGAGGTGGGATTAAAGCACAGAGTGATGAAGACACTGGCCTAGGTGCACATAGCAAAGTGGCAGAGTGAGGATTCAACCCTGGACCCCTGCGCTCTAGAATCCATGCTTATAACCCTCTACCATCTGCCTCCTGTCCTGAAGAGGTGGTAGTTAGATGACATGAGGTTAAAGATCATGACAAAGGGAGCTTCAGACCGATCTCTCTTGTCTCAGCTCTTAACTGATAAGTCGTAATCATCTGTTACTTGTGAATGTGTAGTAGTTATTCTAGCAAAAATTATGTAAGCCCATTGAGTGCCACTGGTGCTGTCAGAGCCCATGTTTGATTTTATGGTTTGATCAATTTGCCAAAGTAGTACAATACCAGTTGTTGCAGACTAATGCAAAGAGCTGAGAGAGACGTGATATGAAGGCGGTGTATTCTCTCCAAGGAAGGGCCACAAGACAGGCAGTGAGCTGCATGCAGGAATGAAGAATACTCAGTGGCACCTGGACCCCTTGAATGACTTCTTACTCTAGAGCAGAACAAACCGGTCCTGCTAAATTCATATTATTGATTAAAATTTTGTTGGATTTTAGTATTTTTGTTTAATTTAGTTTTGTGGTCTTGTTTATATTTAACTTGAAAATTTGTTTTGTTTTCAGTTATACGACACTCTGTTTTAGTTGTACAAAATGATGAGATAGAAATGGCCCAGACTCTCTTTGCCTGTCCCCCTCCCTCCGTGGTGGCCTGAAAGTCCCCTCCCTTGCTGAGTTGCTCTTCTAGGACAGTCTCTGGATCCTACCCCCCACACTACCTGACCTTTAGTAGACCTTATCTTAGTGTTTTAAAATACATTACCTAAAGGGAACTGGAAAACTCATTTATGCTAAAGAGTTAGTGGCTGGTATTTGGTGGTATGCATTTTATAAAGGGCATGATGAAATCAAAATAAAAATAACCTAAAAACAGATTTCGGGCACATAAAACCTGAAGAATATGGCATCCACTTATCTATGTACCATCTTGACCTTTGGGGTAATGATAAATGGGGAGCTTTTAAGCTGGCAGTGTGCTGGAAACATATTTCTAAGATCTTCAGCTTCTATGTAAAGAGCATCGCTAGAGAGGGGTCCTGGAGAGGGAGAGAGTCCTAAAGGGCATCTGGGTAGACAGGATCTTTCTGTAGAATGGGTGTCCTGACTTCTGTACCCTGAAAGTATAGACTTTCTTCATAAGGGGAGGTTTCAGGGCTGTAGCTGTGGGCTGAGGGCACAGCACATTTCCTCTCTGGAAGTCTGTCTTCCCAATGGTAAAATTAAGGGTTTAAAGACTGTGATCTCTAAGGGCCTCTAGTGCAACATCCACGAGACCTAGACTGACTTCACTCACATTGGAAGATGATGGCCTCGGAGGGGTTCTGCCCAGTTTCAGTGGCATGAATTCCTCCCACCAGTTGGGGTATCCCATCAGGAATGTGTCACTGATGAGTTCTCTGCATTTTCCAGAAGCCAAGGCTGATCCAACCCACCTTCATTTCTCAGTCAACAGGGAACATCTGGATGTGTGGAGGGATCAATTTGCCTCCAAGTGAAAAGCCCAGAGCTGGAGACATAATGGGAATTTGTGACACTCGGTGGAGAACTTTAGGCCCATAAACCATAGACAGTATGTAGTCGCTCATCTGTGACAGACATAATAGAGGTAATTGTCACTTAACAAGTAATCCAAGGCTAATCAAATGATACCAATATACATTGCAAATATTCTTCTCTTTTCTCTCACACTCCTTCAGAACACCCTGCATGAAGGTGTGCAGGAGAAACTCCTGCATATGGAAATGAGGAAAATACTGAAAAACAAAAAGTCCATTGCAATGGAGCTGAGAAATATCAGTCACTTGCTTTTAGAGGAATCCCATCAGCATATATACAGGTGGGTAGGTTCACAGAGCTGGGTGCAGATGGGGCAGAATGGACTGGTCACCTTGCAGACTTACAGACAGTGTGACCAAGGTATTGGCCTTGCCTGCCTCACAGCCCCCGTCTCACAATGGCAGCCTCTCCATGAGCAGATGCCATATCTGATTTACCTACATGGTGTCAGGTACTGAGCATGCACTGGAACTACTTTTCAAAAAACTCTGCATCCTTTACTTTTAGCAGATTTGACTCTGGGGGAAGGCTCCACTGACCCAGGATGGAAGGATGTAGAGGATGTTTGCAGATTCTTCAGGACAAGTTGCACATTCTTCAAGCAGGTAGGCATGTTGGCAGTAGATGACTCTCAGCTGAATTCCTGTCCAAGAATTGCCATCTGCTGAACATAGCTGGCTCTGCAAGGTCATAGCCCATCCTGGGGAAAGCCAGCACCCATGACCATTTGAGGGTGAGTCCAAAGATAGGCATGTGAAGGTCCGTGTAAGCTCCAGAGCTCCCTGGGGATGGGGCCAGGGACAGACTCAGGGGCTGGTAGCTCCCATAGCAGATGGCAGTTCTCTAGGGAAGGGGCATCTGGAGCCCTTCATCATAACCCACACTCACAGTTCCTGGCGGATAGGACCCCAGCTGCTAAGGAATACCTGCCTGGGACTCCACAGTGTCTCCCACACCACTAGTCCTGATGCCAGAGAAGAAGTTGTCTCCTATAAGCTGTGTCCACTCTGGACCCAGGTGAGTCATTCCATTTACTTCCTCTCTGAACTGCCATCACAGGTAATATTTTCTTAAGAGAAAGAATAAATCCTATATTTGCATTTAAGAAAACCTTTTCAACTATAATCTCCTCTTCTCCTCCTGTCCACGTTGAGGGATGTGAGCTTAGCATTGCTAACCCATTTCACAGATGGAGAGCCCTGAGCCCTAAAAGGTCAGCCCCACCAAAAGTTACCAGTAAAGAGAAGATCTGGGGCTCAAGAATAATCCTTTAGCATGTAGTGTAAGGTCCTGGAACTAGGTAGAAGCTCATTTGGTGCCAGTAGAGGCACTCATTTCACTGCCTATGCAGTGCGCAGCCTGTACAACTGAATGTAGTCACCCTGATCCTGCTCAGAGTGACTTTAGCTGTGATCAGACCACCCTAGTGACCTCAGGGGTTCACCTCCAGTCACACTTCACTGGTCTACTGCATTCTGCCCTGCATTCAACAAGCTTATTTCCTTCTAGAAGGTTCTGGTCCTCAGGACTTCAGCTCACAATGGGCTTTGGCTCACCACTCTGGTTTTGGCCCTAAGCAGACCGAGCTGTGTGAGAGCAGCCTGCTCACTAGCAGCGCCTATCCCTGCCCTCTAACATTTTTCTTACTCCATTCCTGAAAGGATGCAATTTTCATTAATCTCCTGATGCAGGGTCAGAAATCCCTGGCCAGTCTATGGATTGCTGAGCTATGGCCAGGACACAGGATAGGGTTATCTGGCACAAGAGGGGGCAGTGCTCTCTGGAGCCTGGGTTGCCACCTCTCAGGGGGCAGGCAAGCAGATCCTCACGCTGAATGGAGGCTGCTTCGAGGGTCTTTCCAACTCCGAATTCTGTGCATCAAAGGCCCACACTGTATACCTTAGAAACAAAGAGGACAACTTGCCATCTGGAGGGAGGGTCTATTGGGTGAGCCTTCTACCAAACAGCTTGCCAGCAAGTGGTTCACAGGACCTTAGCAGGTGTCTGCTGACGGACAGTGTACATCACTATCTCAAACAGCTCTCCACAGGGTTGGTGCAAATAGATTGGTGTGTATCCCAGTGGGCTGGAGGGAAGTGGGCTTTAGAGGTGGGCAGACAGGCCTATCTTGACAGAGAAGATGGAGGAAATAAGTGTTATTTAAAAAAAAGGCATTGGATTTGAGGTCAGAAGACCAGCTCTGTGACTCTGGCAAACCAAGGGATTCCTCCAAGCTGCTGTTTCTTCATCTGAGAAATGAGGATAGTGATTCCATCTAGCCTGCCTCCCAGAGGATTTTGGGAATTGAACAGGCAGTTGCTAGTGAAAGTCGGTCTGTGCATGGGTACCCGGCACAGATGTGGGCAGTGATCACAGCCCTGGAGCACTTCTGCCAAGGGGTGGTCCTTCCTGGGCGTGTGTCAAAGAAGGCACAACACCCAGCATCCTTGCTGTCCCTCGTGGTCCCTCTCAGGCTGGCCCTGCCTCTCCCTCATGGAGTGCTAACAGGGCTCCTTCCTGGAGGGAGGAAGTGGCACTGAGGGCTCTGCCGTTTCTTGCCTCCAACCTCCATTCTAGAAGTCCATGTCTTCCAGTTTATCATTGTCATCCTGCTCCACCTTTTTTTTTTTTTTTTAAAGATTCGTTTCTTTTCAGAAACTCACACAGAGTAAGGGGAGCCCTGCACGGCTTCCACCTCACTCATGTACAGTAGCTTGTTTTATGACTTTGTTTTAAAAACTATTGGCGTAGGGGGCAATAACACAGATGTCTTTGCCTCACCAGAGAACAGTGAATTTCCACTTCTCTGTCTTCCGTGACAGCTCCATTACCTTCCATAGATAGTCTCTTCTTTGGCCTGAGATAAAACAGGGAAAAAAATGGTGTTTCTCCACAATTGTCCCTCCTGCTAGGGCAAGTGGATCAATAGCGCTGGCGCCCACTCTGCCCCGCGGGGCCCTCTCGGAGCCAGCCCCGCCAGCAGCCTCCCCGGGGTGAGGAGGACAGTGTCCGCATCCCCAGGAGGGTGCTAAAGCCATAGCACAAGAAATATCTGTTTTCCCGCATGCGTCCTGCCGGCGTTTTCGTAAGCGGTGGCAACCCAGTGGTGGGGAAACTTCGTTGGCTGCCTTACTAAATCTTCACCTGCCTGACCTCAGCTTGACAACTTCTTAACACGCTCAGAGAACAGTCAATGCTCGGTGCGGAGCCGAGAGCTCCATCAGCCTCTCCCGCAAATGTCGGAGTCCCGGCTGGATGAGAGGTAGGGGGCGGGAGGCAGATTTACACACACATCACGGCCGTGTGCGGCGACGGAGTCAGCCTGTCTTCCTGCTCCGTAGCATGTCACACTGTCATGCTGCCTCTTCCCTCTGTGTAAAGTGGTAAGGTGTGAGTTTAATTAGCATAGAACAAAATTTCTTACTCTCTAATAATAACACCTTGAATTTTTATGTTACCTGCCTCCAAGTAGCTCAAAGCATTACAAAAAAAAAAATACACTTCATGTTGTCTCATCGTATTCTGGAGACAAAGATCATCTCCCCATTCCACAGAAAGGGAAGCCAAGGCAGAGGGGCATTCATAGTTCACTAAAGCACAGAGGGAGCTTAACTGCAGCCTCCTGAGTTAATAGTGCAGCTTCAGTTCTGTGCAGAATGAATGAGCTTGAGTTCCCTAAAAAGGAAGGCGATGGCACTAGTGTAGGGCCTGTAACACGTGTGCCTAGGTGGCATTCATGAATGGAGCAGTCCAGGCATATGCAGCAGGAAGTGTAAGTGGAAATGGAGTGGGCAGCCACCGAGAAGAGACACCTTCCCCAGCTCCAGAAGAGTGTTGGTGTGCAAGAAGGCAAACCCGGCATTGCCAGATCTTCCAATATTTATATTTGCAAATGTTGACCAGAAAAGAACAAGAAAGAGAACCACTATCCCCGGTGTACTTAATATGTGTCCTTGTTGGGGCACAGCCCCAAGGTCTCCAGTTTGTGGCTTCCAAAGCAGTGTTTGAACAAGACTGGGATCCTGGAGTGTGCACAGTGGTTTAGGGAGGGATGGGAATGGAGAACCTAGGCTGATTCCAGCAGGAGGTTCCAGGGCTAAGAAGGTAATGATGCCTTTGATGAGGACCGAGGGGACTTGGGACCTGGGGAAGGTAACAGTGAGCGTTTCAGCATAATGTGCTCTAGGTAGAAACCTAAGACAGGTAGGTGGGGATGTCTTATGGACTGTTGCATGCAGACTTCTGCACTTCATGGGAAAGTAAACATAAAAATTGTGCGACCAATTTGGTCTCCATTTTGAGGTTGCCAATGTTTTATTTGCCCAGATGAGTACATGAAAACAAATAAATAGCCCCAATCTCCATTTTGTTGAGGGAAAAGAAGAAAACTTCCCAAATAGGGAGGTACAGTAGTCCTCTAAATAATTTTAGCTTCACAAAACATTACATATTAGCTTTTATTTTATTTTATTTTATCTTATTTTATCCATTTTTTACAACAAATATGCTTTAGTCCATGGACTGCTGTTCAGGGACCCCTGCTCTGACCCTGCAAAAATAACTGGGAGAAAAAGACCCTGGTAGAAGATAGAAGTACTCACAGAGGGGAGACAGCAAATTTGTGAGCATAGAGGGATCCCCAGCTCTGCTAAGACAGGAATAAAAAGCAAAGGCTGAATTCTGAGACCTGGAGGAAGGTCCATTCAGCTTGTGGAAGAAAGAAAGCAGGAGACAAAAGGAGCAGTGGGGGTGCTGGGGATGGGGCACAGGCATTCAAGTGGGGTTGCACTTGGAAGGCTAAAATGGCCTTTTTGCTGCACAGGGCATCTTGGACTGGAGCCCCATCCTCTCTGCTTTAGGGGCAGAGACACATCCTCCTGTGTCCCTACTGAGAATAAAGGCTGAAGTGCCAGGACAGTAATTGTCAGCTTTCTCTGGACCTCAAGAACAGGCAGGTGAGTTAAGCAGGGAGGCCATGGGGGCTACACCAGCCCCAAGCTGCCTGAGGACAACCTTGGCAAAGACCTGCATAATCCATAACCTGAGAAGGCTGCTGAGCAGATGCACTTCTCTCTCCCTGCAGCGGGCCCTTGTGACGACGTTGATGAAGTTTCTCTGAATGCACAGGCAAGACTTTTACTGGGATGAGGATTACCTATGGCTACTAGTGCTTGTGGAGAGGGGAGCCTCCCATTCCCTCATCAGAAGTGTATGCTTCCTGGGGATTATGAGTTAATGTATCTGGAACACTGTGAGCTTCTCCAGGTTTTGTGGTCTATACAGAAGTCATATTCCAGGGCTCCCCTGAGCCACCTGGCTGCAGTTCCACTCGGATCAGGGTTTGCCATTAAATGCAATGAGGAGCTTGGGCCATTTATCACAGTGAATTGGGAGCCTACATCTGGGAGGAAATGGTCAGTGCTCCAAAACGGACTACCAGGAAATGAGTAGGCTTAGCACTGCTGGATTTCTGAGTACTATCTGCTTGTAAAAATGAATGCCATTCATTTAGCTTCCTTTTTGGCTCTTACCCACGAGGCAAGGGATTTCACTGGTTTGCATATTCATTCACTCACTCATTAAATATTTAATGAACTCCTACTATGTCTCAGGCCTTGTTCTAGGTACAGGTAACATTCCTGTCTCATATTCTAGGGGAGAAAACAAACATAAACAAAAGACTACGAATTTCAGGAAGAAATAAATGCTAAGAAGAAAATAAAGAGGTTAAAGTGATAAAAAGTGACTAGACTTCTTTAGATAGTAGTCAGAGAAGGCCCCTTAAGGAGGAGGCTGCTGAGGGGATCTGGATCCACTCAGTCGAGGGTCTGGGAGACGGTTATTTCAGGCAGAGATAATAGCAAGTGTCAAGCCTTTCAAGGAGGAATGAGCTCGGCATGTTCAAGGAATAGAAAGAAGACTGCTATGGCTGGAACAAAGTGAGCAAGGCAGGACTAGTAGAAGATGAGGTTGAAAGGAAGGCAGGAACCTTACTGGCCATGCTGAGGATTTGGGATTGTATCAGAGTCATGAAGGAAACAACTGAGGAATTGTATGATGTATCAGTCAGGATGGGAGAGGCTGTGCTGCAAAATAAACACATCTAAAAATCCGCAAATTTAAAATAATTTTACCCTTGGGCTACACATACGTCTTAAGTCAGCAGAGGAGACCTGCTCCTCGCCATGTTCACTAGGAGTCTCAGGTGGATGGACAATCCGACATCTGGAACGCTGCTGTTCCCCGTGTCATGGAGAAGGGCCAGCAGCAAATCATCCACTGTATCTTTTTTTGGGGGAGGGGGAGTATCATTAATATACAATCACATGAGCAACATTGTGTTTAGTAGATTATCCCCCGTTATCAAGTCCCCACCACACACCCCGTTACAGTCACTGTCCATCAGCATAGTAAGATGCTACAGAACCACTACTTGTCTTCTCTGTGCTATACTGCCCTCCCCGTGCCCACCACTATGTTATGTACACTAATCACAATGCCCCTTACTCCCCTTTTCTCTCCCTTCCCACCCACCCTCCCCAGTCCCTCATCCACTACATCTTAAAGGCATTTACCCTAGGAGTGATACACCCAACTTCCATCACATTTCATTGATAAAGTAAGTCACACATTCTCGCTTGTTCTCAGAAATATTTGTGCTAGCATTGATGACTACCACCTAGGGTGCCTGCTGGTGGAGGGAGAGTCCAGGGACTCAGCAATAGTCCCTGGTGTCTCTGTAATCAGGGACTCCATGTTCCAGTGCTCACCTAGTTAGAATCATTTTCACCTAAACAATACTAATCCAGTTATTAAGTTTGATTGCTGATGTGGTAGTAGAGAGTGCAGTTGTTGCTCTAAATTTTCCAGAAAGATTGGGATAGAGCTCTGAGAGATAGAGCCATTGGAAATGGCACTTAGTGCAAGGTCTGGACTTGGACAATGCCCCAAGTGGCTGCTGCCGGCCTGCTCCCTGCATACAAGCACCCACATGCTGCCTGCCTCCACAGCAATCTGGAGAAGGCACTTGCCTGGTTTGGGTGACCTTGTCCTGGGTAAAAAACAGACATCCCTGCCTCCATGGAAAGTCTAGGCATAGCCCAAATAGTGCAGACAGACCCATGAATTCACTTACTGTCAGTTACTCTAATCTCTGGGAGATTTTATTCTCCTGGGAGCTACTTGATATTTACTGTGTGGACCTCCCTCCTTCTGGGGCTTCCCTCTGTTTCCCTGTATCTCTTTTTGCAGGTTTGGCCTGTCTGGGGTGAGTGGCTCCCTCATAGTTTATGCCCCTTCATCTCAGGAGTCCTCTGCAGAACTCTAGCTACTGTGGGAGCATCAGGGAATCTCTGCCTTTCGTTTGACTGTCCCTTGATTGGACTCTGAAGAGAGTAGCCTTTCCCCATACAGGGCAGGGGCCCTCCTCAGTGATTATAGGACCAAAGTTTATCCTCCATCCAGGTGACTACCCTGCCCAAGATGAAGGGCCAAGAGGCCTGGACCTCCCGTCCTGGCTGGTGCTTCTGTCCGTACCTTTTTCTTGAGATACTCATGCTACTGTTGGGACAAAGAGCCCATTCCCAAGCCTCATCCACAGCCTCCCTTCTGGCCCACCCCACATTGCTAGGACTTGACCCTTGATGTGAATATATTCACATGGGTATTTCTTTCTGGCCTACCCGAAGCACTGTCCCATTGCTGGCCAGCCATGCCTCTTATGTCATGAACCAAAGGGACAGCTCTGACTCCTCTTTCTCTTGCCTCCCCGTGGCCTGAGGACCATACTGAGTGTTCAACATGAACTCAATAAAGGCTCACTGATTTGCTTTGTTTTGTGAAAGCACAAAAGATTACAAGGGTGAGTCTACGTGTGCAGTGTTGGGTGGGGAGGAATATCGATGGGTTAGGTCAGAAGGAAGATCTTAACCTTAGTACAGGAGTCAGAATGACTGGGATCTCCTCCTGCATCCACATGGACTCCCCAGGTGACACTGAGCTGCTCCCATCTCCTTTTCAGGCTTCAGTTCCCCTTCTGAGCAATGATGACTTTGGAAGTCTCTGTTTGTCAGCTGTGGGTCATTTAAGTACCATAGTCTTGAATTTGACACTTGACTCTCCTCCACCCTAAGCTGGGCATGACGAATGTGTTAAGGGTAGGAGGGGATGAATGGGGAAGAACTGACATGATTTTCCTGTTTTATTCCTTACTACTTCTCCTTGTCAAGCCCAACACCTCTCCTGCTATACTGGCTGATGCTCCTTTGATCGCCCGTTCTCCTTTTCATGCCTATGTGGGGCAGTCCAGATCCCTCCTCAGGTGTTGGGAGGTCCCCAGAAGACTGTCTCAGCTGTCAGACTGTTTCAGGATTGCCTTGGCTGAGGACCCCAACCTGGCCAAGGTTCATCCCTTTCCCAGGCAACAGTCTCCAAGCTTGACTGGTCTGGATGGGAGAAGGCCTGGCACTGTCACCCAGAGCTGGACAGCTCCAAAGGGCCTTTCCGTCTTCAGAACCCTCGCGGTGCTCGCCGAGGCCATCTGCTGAGACGGCATCCCAGCTCTTCTCTTTCCTCTGCCCAGCTACCTTCTGCCTTTCCCTTCTTTGCCATGCATGCGGTCCCAAGAGCACTCATTAAAAGACCCTTGTAAGAGTCTTCTTCCCAGGTAAAGCCAACCCATGCACCCTGCAAATGGCTTTGCCCCTCACTCTGCCCTTCTCTGGCACTCTGAGACCTGACTCTGAGTAAACCCTTCAGGCATGAGCTCTGTGTTTCAGGTGTGTCTACAAGCCTGGGTTCAGATAAGCAAGTCCAACTCCTAGGTGAGAAAAGTGGTGGACTAAATAGCCTTTATTTTTATCAGGCGGGTGGCATTTTAAGCAAAGGTTTACATTCATCTTATTCATCTTGCTTACATCTGCTCCTTCAGCAACTTTTTTCCTAATGAAACATGTGGTCTGACTGAGAAAGGGAGACAGTATGCCAGGGCAGACACGGAGCCAAACCTGCTGTGCCTGGTGGCCTCTGGGTCCTGAGGCTGAGGAGGAGGAAGGCTGGCACACTTTGCTCCTTGTCGCGAGCCCTGGGCTTTGCCTTCACTGCCTTCCACCTCATGGTCCCTGAGCCCCCTAGAGAGTATCTCTTTGGTTTCTTTTTCTTCCTGGTCCTAAGGATGCTGAGAGGAGAGACCTAGTCCACTTGTCATGAATCTTTCCTGAGGACTCCTTCCTCAGAGCCAGGCACTGTGCTGGGCACAGGAGGCTTAAAGGAGAACCGAACGTTGTCCTGGTCATGAACAGCACACAGACCTATGCAGAGGAAGGTGAGTGAGCTGTGGAGGGATGGCACAGAGAAGTGTCTGGAGGCCCCGGGGAGGGGCAAACCTCATAAATGCTGAGGAGCAGTGAAGGCTTCAGAGAGAGGTAACACTTGAGCTGGGCCTTGAAGTTCAAGGCTGACTTCTAGGAGTTCACTGTTTCCCTAAGTTGCCAAGAAGCCTCCTCAGCTCCTCCAGGCGCTGAAAGCCACGGCTAGTTCGTAGAGCACCTGCAGACAAGGGGACAACACTTCCAGGGTGTAGGCCTCGGCTGGTCCCATGGCACCTGTCCAGGTTTTGTTTTTGTGCACAATCCAGAAATATGTGAGCAGATGAGCTTCAGGGGCCAGAGAGTAGAAGGGGAGTTCAGCAGCTGTGGGGAACAGAGCGAGCAACAGGACTTGGGGCATCCAGGAAGAAAAGTCTGCTCTCCTGTGGGGAGGCTGCGAGGGCCTGGGGTTAGGACGCTGATCCAGCCAGCCTTCCTCAGTGGACGCAAGCCGCAGCTTCCTGAGGTGCAGGCAGTGAGAGGCCCTGGGTGGGGACTCTACCCGGACTCAGAGACCGCAGTGAGGCCTGCAGACACACTCAGAGATGGCAGACAAGCCTCCCTCCCTCTTCGGCCTCATTGTCTCAGTTGGGAAGCCTGGGCCTTGCTCTAGAAAGTCTTCTTCAAAAGGTTATTGTTTTCTTTTCGTTAGTGTTCTGTTTTGATAAACAATGCACAGCAAATATTCAGTGTCCACCTACCCTGTGTCAGCGAGGTTCTCCAATCACAGTCCCTGTTCCTGTGGCGTTTATGTTCATTCATTCCTTCATGCTCTCTTTCACTCATCAATTCCTTTGAAAATTATATGCTGTGTGCTAGGCCCAGGTCTAGGTGTCGGGAATATAGTAACAAACAAACTGTGCAAGTTCTCTATCCTTCCATCCTGATGGGTGAGGCAGAAAAATCTGTGAACAAATCAAGTGAAATTCCCCTGTCTCTCCATCCCCTACCTACCCTAAGAGTTATTGCAGGGTCTAATGAGGACTCCATCTTCATGCTCCCCAAGGAGACCAGATGCTTTAATTGGATTTAACTTCTTCTAAAGTTACATAGGAAAGCAATAGTTTGTTTTTAGTTATACAGGATGATATATCCTGAAAACGCCTTTCTAAAGAATGTTGCCCTTCCCCGTAGTTCCTGACCTAACCCCAACATCCATTTGAGATCATTAGTATAAATGGATTGAGAAAAAATGTGTTGCTCTATCAGAAGGGAAACTGAGGCATCAGGCAGGGAACTCCCCACCTCCTGACCTCTAGCTGGATTTGCTTCAGAAACCCCACCCTGAGCTCCTTGGGAATGGTCAGACTGGTTTAGGCTGGTCTCTTGTCTCCCACTCCACTGCCCTGTCTGCCCCCGGGGGGTGCAGGGTGGGCTGGGGTACCGGCAGAGTGAAACTGCTGTGATTTGGTGAACTCGGTGAAGTGGGAGGTCTGGGTCAGGACAGCCCAGCTAATGAACATTTTTGTCTTGTTTGGATTTTGTGTACCTTTATTTATTTTGGCCTTAACAACACAGTCTGACTTTTGATGTTGCCCCAAAACTGACTTTCTTTCTCCTTCCACCCAGCCCTAGCTCCCTTTTCTCTGGTCTGGAAATCATTTCTTAAGTTTTCCCTCGGTGGACTCCAAGGTTTCAGGACCAGCTGAACTAAAAAAATGCTAACTGAGAGGCCTTCTCCAGAACTCCAGAGCGGGTTCAGAAATGTGTGAGGGGTGTAGTCCTGGGGCACAGCCCCACTGGGTCTATGTGGGACTGAACATCTGCTTAGAGATGGAAATCACCAGCTGGTTAGCGTCATATAGAGAGAAATAAGCCTAGGTACTCATAAGTGTTTATTTGGGAGAATAGAGATAATTCCATTTACCCAGCTGTCTCAGAAAATTTGATTAAAACTGAAAAGATATTCAGGTTTAATTCAATTCTAAACTATGGAGCCCAAGATATAGTCTGACTTCCAGAAAATGGAAAGATCCATCTAGGTCTGTCACCATGGACACCGAACACTAAAGCATTTGACCAACACTCAAGAGAACCTGCCTATTCAAGGCACTGTGCTTGGTGCTGGGCTCTAGCAATGAGCCCATGGTTTCTGCCCACTTGCGTATTATCTACCTGGCAGTGGGGTCTGGTGTAGCAACAGGCACTCCAACAAGGTCATATGGCATGAGCTGCCACTTCAGGCTGCTGTGCCAGCTCAGAAGAGGAGCTCAGTCCCCAGTGTCTGAGGTGTGAGGTTCCGAAGCAGGGGCAGATGTTAGGGAGGGCTGCACAGAGGAGCAACATTGCAGCTTAAACCTCAGGGGTAAGTAGGCAGACCAAGGTGTCCTAGGGAGAGGGAACAGCATGATGAAGGTCTGCAGATAAGATTAAAATGTTCACGGGATTGAATGACTTCAATGTTTCTGGAGTAAACATGTATTATAGGTAGGAAATGATGATTCCACCCCAGGGAGGGGAGTCCCGTCATGAATGTCCTTAAAAGCATATTAAGGACAGAAGGACTCTGCAGCAGTAACTAAGCGTGCAAACTGCAAGGTCAAACTTTTATTGAGAAAGATGATTTTGGCTGCAGGGTAGAAGATAACATTGGAGGCTGGCAATATGGAGGATGTTTCCTTGATCAAGTGAGAGAAAGTGGTGGTAAGGACCTGTGTCATGAAAGTGGTGATGGCGAGAATCGACAGATAAGGGATGGGCACAGTTTGGTGACTGGTTAGACAATGGCTCTACTGGAGAAGAAAGACTTCAGGATGGCCTCCGGTCATTGATCTCTAGAACAAAGAACCCAAGGAAGATGAAGGTGGGAGAGATGGCTGGTTAGCCTCGCCTCAGGATGATAACTCATATGAGAGATCAAAAATTGATGCCCCCAGAATTTAGAGTTGAAGTCACATTTGAAGCCAAAGGAGAGGTCAAGCTTCCCCATGGAGCATGTAAAATGAAGAGAAAGAAAAAACTGAAATGCCAAGGAAATTACATATTTAATGCAGAGGTCATGAGAAGTAAGTCTATAAAGGAGCCCAGAAAGGTAGCCAAAAAGCCACAAGGATGGATCAAAGTTTATCAAAACTTGCTATTCTGGAAAGGAAACATGATACGGAAGGCTCACCTGAGCCTGGAGACCGTGTGTTTGTAGGGTCTCCAATTTGCAAAACTGTGATTTTTCTCTAACATTGCCTGCCACCGAGTGGAAGGAAGGAAGGAAGGGAGGGAGGGAAATGAATTGTCTCCAGACTGGGATTTTGCCAGGTGGGACGTGGACAGTGAAAGGAGTCACGATGCGGAGAATACTCACATGAGATGGGTTGAACAAAGGAACGTGGAGACCTGAAGAAGCAGCAAAGGCAGGAGGCATCCCCAGGAAGGAAGTTGTCCAGGGTCCAGAAATACCAGTAGAATAGGAGAAAATCTGTAGAACAAGGAAATCTTCAGGAGAGCTAGGATAGGACCTGGGGCCTGAGAATGTGATGCTTCTAATATTTAAGATTAGAGAAAGCCATAGTTTCTAGGGGGAGGGTAGAGTCCACCTGGGGGCGACCAGTCATCTGCATGGCGGAAGTAGGGTGAGATGCGGGCCGCTGGAAATCAGCAGGGGGATCACTTGTCTGTGAGACATCAGCGATCGGTGAAGGATCACCCACACTGAAGCTGATGTCACCCCTATGATGACAATGAGTGGTGGGGAGGGGAAGATGCTGACCCAGGCCTCACAATGTCTGATGAATGAGATTGGTAACTGCCGGGGATTACAGGAGGTAGAGAGGGTGGCCCAACCAGATGGTGCTTATTTTCAGGGGCAGAAGTAGAAATGGTTCCCTCCCCCTCCCCCTGATCCTGACGTCCACCAGATGTGGAAGAATGAACAGTTGCTACCATAGAGGATTGTAGGGGATGCTTTTCCCTAGAACACATCATCAAGACAGCAACTTCCGTTAATAGCACAAGGATGTTGAACATAGAAAGGAGATGTGTGGTGGTTTGTTTTTCAAGGAACAGGAAGGTATCTCATGTAGCAATTTGCAAGGGAGAGGAATGCAACTGACCCAGTCAGGGAACAGCAGGCTGGCACATGGGATTGGGAGAACCCACAGGCTAGGTGATTGGGGTTGGGCACAATGGGATGGAGGCATGGTGAAGGAAGTATGTGCCCTAATGGGACCCGTGTACTGGGAAGGCAGTGCTTGACCGTGAGAGTGAGTGAGCAATCCCACAGCGGGCAGGGGGGTTCATCAGTTCACCAGAGTTTCACTGAGTGCTGGAAACACTGAACCAGTCTCCACTGTTTCCAGAGGAATCCAGCCTGTGAAGCCAAGTGCCACGGCCCCTCCTCTTGTGCTGGCTCACCGAGACCAGCCAGGGCTCCATACCCATGGTAGGCCTGGTTTGTCACGAAATTGCCAAACTCCTGCAACTGCTACTTCTCTGGAACTTACACTTCACTGCTGTCAGTCCAAGTCTACCTGGAAATTCATTCCATGTCATAGAATGGATCAACGATTTTTTTTCTTTAGTTAGGAGCTGACAGAGTAATTGTAAAATTGGTACTTTGCTTAAAAACCCTTTCTTCAAGCTTATAAAATGACATTAGAGATAAACTTTCTCAGCAGAGATTTCTAAAATGTAGCATATTGAACTGTATTTAAACATATTGAATGAATATACATTGTCATTAGTAAAAGAAAAAAAAGACAATTATTATTTTCTAAAGATTTCAATTAATTTCACAGAGCAAGACCTCATCAATTTAGATGCCTGAGGTTTAGATCACAGGCTTGGGTCTGTTAGGATGGGGCACCTCAGCTCTCAGGAAAAAGAAATAACAATGGCTGGGACATGTATTCCAAATGTGGGATGTTGAGATTTAAAAAGAAGAATGCTTTAAAGATTACCACAAGGCTTCTTGTTTTTCTAAGAAGTATACATGTTACAAGAGCATAGATCCTAACTTATTCAATTTCTGGTTCCTAAACTAGAGTTTAGTGCATGATGGTCCTGTCAAAGTGTTTGATTTATGGAACTAAGTCCAATTTTCAAGTGGCTAAATTAGAATTCAGTACAAGAAAATCATTAGACTAATTATTGGGAAAATGGTGATTAAGATCAATCTGGTGAACAGAATAACCTAATTGTTGTTGGTGATTTTGAGGGAGCAAGGCCCTTCCACTCTCCTCCACATTCCACCAAAAGTGGAGGCCTGGGGTAGCAGGATGGGGCTAGGTCTAATGGTTTTACTTCTCTAAGGCTGTGATTTTCCTCCCTGTGTTCCCTCTTGAAATATTCCCATCCTCCACTCCCCCTCTCTGTGGCATTTGTTTATGTTCTGGACTCATACCCTGCTGCTACATGCAAAGCACACTGGATGGATGGATGGATGGATGGGTGGATGGGTGGGTGGGTGGATGGATGGATGGGTGGATGGGTGGATGGGTGGGCGGGTGGATGGGTGGATGGGTGGATGGATGGGTGGATGGATGGATGGATGGATGGATGGATGGATGGATGGATGGGTAGATGGGTGGATGGATGGATGGATGGATGGATGGGTAGATGGGTGGATGGATGGATGGATGGATGGATGGATGGGTGGGTGGGTGGGTGGGTGGATGGATGGGTGGATGGGTGGGTGAAAGGGAGGGAGGGAGGGAGGGAGGGAGGAAGGCAGGATGGAAAGATGGAAGATAGGATGAGAGAAGTAAGGAAAGGAGAAATTCATCCCTGCCCACCTTAGGTTCAGTATTAGTCCATAGTACCCAAGAGGACATGCTGACAGAGCCTTGAGAGGCTGGGCATCCATGAACTCCACTAACTCTCAAATGGGTTCAACTTGGAAAGATGAGGGTTTGTCAGTTCAGAAAGTTCCTGGCTGAAAAGGAAGAAGCTCCTTCTCCCTCTGCAGCCACAGATGTGTAGATGCAGAGAACAGAGATTGTTTGCCTAGCCTCAGAGTCTAGAGCAGAATCCTACACTGTGAAACCACTGCATTGCTATCGCCTTTCCTGTACTCCCTTCCTCCCGGTGCCATCAATGGTGCCGAGTGAGGAATGAAGCCCCAGAACTCGTGGCTCTGCTTGGTGGTCCTGACTGCCACTACGAAGCCATTTAACAACGGCTGACAGCCCTTTACAGGTAGCCAATACACAGTGCACATTGGGTCAAGTTTGAAAGATGGGAGATGATGGGGCTCCAGAATCCATTCTTCTACCTCCTTCCCTTTCCGCTCATCTCCCTTTCCTCCCATTTGCCTATTTCCCCCAAATCCCTCTCTGAGAGGACAGACCTGTGGTCTGACCCTGCTGGAATCTCTGATAACTCCGGCCCCATGCCTTCCCTAATACCTCCTCCACCTCCTTCTCCATCACCCAGAACTTGTGCGAATGACACTCGGAGTTCCACCTTCCCTGGCATGCTGGATGAGGAAATGACTGGAAACCTGACAGTCTATCACTACCAGGGAGTGACAATTTAAAAAAAAAAAAGATTCCAGTTATGAGTGTAAGTTTTAAAATGTAACTAAAAGCCTTCATCAAAGTTTAAAGAGCTTCTTGCGCTTTTAGCATTTGCTTATTCTGATTTATTGACAATGAACACCTAGGAACAGTCGTCTCTGCTGAGGCAGTGAAGTAATGGACTTTAAGGGGAGAGAGAAAGAGAGAGAGAGAGGGGGAAAGAAGAGGAAAAAAAAGAGAAGGTGCAGCTCACAGAAGAGAGGCCGCTGATTACAGCCCACTAATTTGTTATGCACTCTGGCAAATCAGCGGTGATTCATATGACAAATAAGGAGAAAAAATTAACAGCTGTCATGTTGTGATGTGTTAATTTCCTGACAGTCTCTGCACTGAAGCCAATTACTGATTTAAGGGCAGGGAGAGAGAGCCCTGTTCAAGCTTCTAATTAGGCTTCTTCAAGACTAAAAGGATAAAAGCAAAAATAAGAGCAAGAGAACGAGGCAGGTAGCTGGGCTCCACGAAGCTCACATGCTTTTAAAGCCCCAGTTAAATAGCTTTAAGCTTAAGTGTGTTTAAGATAAGAATTTAGAAACATTTATTCACTTTTATCCCTGACCCAGTGGTTTAGGCTTTTGTGGAGTAATTGGGAGTCGAGTTAGGCCCAAGGCTCTTGTTGCCCTCTTTCTGCACGAGTCCAGCCTCTCAGATGTAATCTACTAATAATACCTTTGTTTAGTCATGTCAACAACCGTTCATCACCGTGTAGACAGAGGGCAGTGGGCGCTCCACCAGCTTCTTGCTCAAGGAACATGCAGACTGCATGCGGTCTGCGGCTGTGCTTCTATTGCACTAAATGGTCCTGTGGACAATGGCCCAAAAGAGAGGGCCTAGGGTGGGGGTTCCTGACAGTCTTTATGCTTACACATCAAGGTGCCCTCCTGACACGGGCTGAGGGGAAGGGAGAATTTGGACATTATTAGCTTCACTTTGGCTCCTTCCGACCTGCTTCCTTGCCCGGCTCCAGTTACCTTATTTGTCATCTCGAAGGATTCAATTACCCAGAATATGAGCAGATCTACTCTAGGGACACGAAAGCCTTTTCCGGGGAAGAGATGGAGGTGTTGGCTGGCAGGAGACCATCTTCGGTGATTCTAGGCACACCAGGGCTTCAGCAAAGCTGTCCACAGCAGCACTCCTCTCCGCATCAGGCATTACGATCCATCACGGAAATGGGACTTCGGCAGACCATGTGCCTCTGAGTGTGACCAGCTACAGAGGTGGTTCCCTTTGCATACTGACTTCCAAGAAAAGCAACTCCTTTCCCTTCTGTGTCCTTCACTCTTTCCTAAAGCTTGTTTACAGTCTTCTTGTACAATTTATTTTTTAGTGTTCAGAAACTAGCAGGACTGATATCATGGTCGCTTTGGGGCTCTTCCCTTATGGATTCCCTGGAAGGGCTTCCCCGCCAGTCAGACAAAAGCCAGACTTCCCAAGGCTCAAGGATCATTTCCTTGTAGATTGGGGAAATCTATAAGGATTCTTGATTGCCTGGACTGAAAGAGGAAAGGAAGGAAGGGAGGGAGGGAGGGAGGGGAAGGAAAGAGATAGGAAGTTCAGCCTAAGTGGCCAAAGTAAATAGGGAACTTCTTGACTGACAGACTGAAGAATCCAGAAAGTTCTTGCTTTGGGTGGCTGGGCACGGGCTTTAGGGAGTGACCGCAGGGCTTGGAATCACTGCCTTAGCCTCTTGGCCCAACTTGCTTTGTATGGGTCGCATTTTCAGATGGGCTCTCCCTCTGGCTATGAGCAATCAGAGGCACATCCTGCAGGTCCAGGTTTGACTGAAAAGGGAGAACCAGGCTTTCTCTTGTTAGTTACCCCCAGAGATCCCGAATGTCCCAGTGGACAGGAGGAGTTTGTTAGGGAACAGGCTTTGCTGACTAGCTTAGGCATGGATCCCATGGCCACCTTGGAGCTGAGGGAAGGGCTCATGCAGACACTGGAGTGAGTAGACAAGTGGATGCAAAATAAAGCCTTTGCAGAGAGCTTCCAGCCCAACATTGATGTTTCTGAATTTCCTTGCATTTCCTAACATATTAATATATTTAAATGGATGTAAATTAACTTGTTAGGGGGATACAAGCAGAGGAAGAGGGAAGAGCAGGGATTGGGGGCAGAAGCCCATTAGGGGTCACACTTGCAGCCAGCTCCTACTTTCACAGCATTGACCCTGGGTTCAGACATAGAGACCAGCCTCATTTACTGCAGGGTTTTCTTTCAGTAGAGATTTATCATGGGCCTGGAGGATCGGCCATGGCTCCCAGTGATACAGCCTCTCTCAGGGGCCTGTGTAGCCCCAGCTGAGGTCATGCAAGCTCTGTGCCCGAGAGAATTGCTGCCTCCTGCTGCCTGAGCATCTGGGTCCAGGGTAAGCGCATCATTACTACAATTAAAGACTCACTCATGCGTTGCCCGGTGAGGGGAAAACAGGTCCCCAGAGCCCCGGTCTCCTCCCAATGGCTTCCTCCTTTCAGGCAGGTGCTCTGATTAAAAGGCTTTGTAGTTTATTTCATCAGGAGTCACTGTAGGTATTGCCCGAGAAACAAGAAACCTTCCACATTGATTTTGTTGGTGACTGCAACCCTAAACTTGAAGGGATGGCTAAAAGGTAATTCACTCTCTAAGCTTTGCTCAATCCTGACCCATTATCAATCGAGTTGAAATATGTCAGCACGGTGAGATATTGAGTGTATTATCTTTTTTAGGAGCGTTCGCTGAGTGAATAACACACATGCATTTACCTATCTAAGTGCTGTCCAACAGACCTATGATTTATTGATCCATACAGCGCCCTTCATCTACATCGAGATGCTCTCCAAGTGAGGGCCACGTCCCAGGGGAGTGTGATGCTGGCCCTGGGGAGAAGGGGTCACCTCCAGGTCGGGCGGTGTCTACCGCATGGTCTCCGCAGGACTCTGAGAAGCCCTTACTCTGTGTGGGGGACCTTGCCAGCTAACATGGGCTTCTTATGTGGGAAGGAGGGTACAAACTTGGCTGAGCTCCCAGGGCACTGGAAGGAGGAGCTGAACAGCTGAGACACCATCAAGGTGATTCTAACCAAAGATGAGGACATGGGAGATAAACATGGGATTGAAATAGAAAAGGCACAAGAAGCCTGGGAGGACAGCAAAATGACTTGATCAAAATACTATGGAAATGCCGTCTCTGAGGAAAGCAATGATGCCTTAGCAGGCTGAAATTCTGGAACTGGCATGAGGAAGAAGAGAAAGAAGAAGAGATGTGAATCCAGGGTGTGTGGTTTGCAGCCCAAAAACCCAGAACATTTGCTAAGCACTCTAGAGATTCCATTGTTTGTGTCAGACACTACAAACTCCCTGTTGAGGGTCCAAAACTCCTGCAGTGTTTTTGAGAGGGGCTTTGAGGGAGGCCCCCTTCTTTCCCTAGAGCCATGCCTTCTCCCCAGCTCCATCCCCATGCCTGCTCTCCCCATGTGCTCTCTGTCCACCTTTGTCTTCCCTCCTCCTCACCTCACCCCATCCTCCTGTTGCGGCCAGCAGTCCTGACTGTTATCATGTCCAGTGTATTTTAATTACCATTCAAGGGTTCTAGGAGGTTTGAGGCGTGGTGGTGAGGGAAGGCCCCAAAGGAAACAAATAAAACCTAAACTAACGGTTTATCCAAATGAGCAAGGCAGAAGTAAAGTTTAGAGTCTGCCTGCCCCAAAGGCTGGTCAGCGCTCCCCCACCCCTTGGCCCCATCTTTCCATTCATGCAGGCTCCCTGCTCATACCCACTGGCCAGTGACCAAGGAAGAGGCTTCCACCATGGCAGCCTACGTGGTGATTTGGGGACCCTGACAAAGCCCATCCATGACGATCACATTCTCCTTGTCTGGTTCCCTCTTTCCATCTAAAGACTTTCAAGGTACTTTTTCTTTATCTCTCCCTCCATACCTGTAGATGTTTCCTAGTTCTTTGATTGGTTCCAGGGTAAGGCAGCTGCTGTACTTTGGAAGCATCATTTTCTAATGTGCATGTGGCCTTATCAGATCCCTTTCTCCCTGCTCTGCTGAGTGTTATCACTGGGGAGCGTTCATGGTAGGGAAGCACCCTCAGGTGAGAGGAGCTATGTTGCTACAGAGCCTTCAGATGATGGAGTGGCTGGTGCAGAAAGACACACCAAGATAGCAGGAGTCCTGAGAATGTTTTCTGTAAGATTAAACGGCAAGAACAGGTCAGACCAGGGATCCACAGGCTAAACGTGTAGGTAGAGGAGAAACAGAAGCATGCGGAGTCCTTCATTAGAAGGAGAGAAAATACTTTCATATATATGGCAGGCCTTAGGATTCTTCCCACTTTACAGATGAGCAAACTGAGCTTCCATGGATTCCTGCCAGATGGTGCACCTGAAAGGGTAACCTCAGAGGCTTGCAGGTGACTTGATGGCTTTAACTCTTCCAAAGAAGCACCATGGCAGGAGGGTGGGGGTAAGCTGAGGCTAGGACTGTCTGAGGGGGCTGCTCAGGCTCTAGCCTTCATGGACCCAGAGAAAACCAGGCCCTATCCCAGCACTGAAAAGAACTCCACTCTGCAGTTCCACTTGGGCCAGTTTCACTTATGGTGACTCAGCTGCCAGGAAGAGTTTATGAAGGGAGGGTGGGAGCACAAGGCACAGAACTTGGTCACAAAACATTTCCATCCATTTGGACTGGGTAAACCACAGGAGGAGAAAACGTCAGCCTCTCATCAGGGTGCTTTCTGACCTGCAACACAGGGACCTGTGTGGGACCATTGATGGCCTGCAGAAAGTCCGGGAAGCCCATAAAATACATTAAATGTTGTTCACATGAGAAATATGCACTCACCCTGTGAATGGGGACATACATTGCATCGAATTCTCAAAGGAGACTGTGACGCCAAAGAGTATAAGATGTACCATCCCCTTCCTGCTTTTTAACTGGGTTCCAAAGTCAGACAACAGGCTCAAAACCTGGCTCTCTTCTTACTAACTGCAAAACCACAGACAAGTTCTCTCTCCGCATGAACCACAGATTCATACAAACTGAAAGAGGGATACTACTACTACTACCCCCAAAAACTTCTGTTGGGAAAGAATAAGGCATGGACATGAGATGATTAGCCAAGCGCACAGGAGCACCCTGGTGGGGGCTGGGGTGGGATGCAAGGTTCTAGCCTCAACTTGACCTCAACTGGGAAGTCCTTTCTCTCAAGATTGTTTTCTTGTCTGTAAAATGGGTCCAGTAGAGCCAGCCTGTCCATCTGACAGGGCTGCTATGAAGCTGATCAGAGAGTGTGCATAGAAATGGGCCTTGATGAGCATAAGGTCAGGGAGTGACACGGCGACCTTTCCCCATAGACACAGCTCATGGGGGGAGGTTTCCCCTGACCCCACCTCCAAGGCAGGGCTGGGCCAGCCTCTGCCAGGACAGGGCTGGAGCTCTGGTCACCTGGTGGCTTTTCTCAGCTCCCCCATCTCCATACCTTTACCTTTTATAAAGGCCCAAGCATTGCTAGGGGAGGAGAGATTGCATTTTAATTTAATAGCGAAAATAATTCACGAGCTTATAATGAAATGAGACAAGCAGAACATAACAAGTAAATACACTACAAACTATGTTGCAAGCCTCTAAGGTAACAGAAAATAACTAGTTTTAGTTGCTTTTTTTTATCTATTATGAGGAATGTCAAGCATTTGACAACAGAGTATTTAATAAAAAGTACTATAATTTGTGTTTAAGTGATAGCAATAGATATTACATTTATTTTATCTCTATCCAAGGAGACAGGTTTGGGATTTCTTAAAGGAATTAGGAAATACAAAGTGAGAGGTTTAATGGGCCTGGGATGAGCAGGCCGTGGGCTGGGGCTCCCTGGGGCTTGCACGTGCGGACACAGGCAACTGGAGGTGGGTCATGTGCCCTGCCCATGCTAGCCTTGGTGAGAAGCTGAGGGATCACAAGTACACCTCCAGGAAAATACCCAGGGACTGGCTGGGGGCTCTGCTGGGGACCTTTACACATGGTCCCAGCAGGCCCCCAAAGGCCTCACTCTCCCTAGGGAGGAAGACCCAGAACACATCCAGGGAACAAATGAAACCCTAGAATAAGCCTCATTAATAAGCCCCAGAAGAGATGCAGAAAGTTGTTGGAACTTCATTGGTGGTGACAGTGAAGAACCAGAAACAATGTAAATGCCCTTCGAACAGGGAGTAGGGAGACAAGACAGGATACTCCTCATAGAATGCCATGTGACCAAGCTGGGCTTATCAGTGTGAGTGTGCATGGGCCTCAGAAATGCAGTGGAGATGGGAGAAAGCAAAAGATTTATGTAGATTTAGACACTTGCATGCAACCACACAACATACGTAATTTAAGGATGTGTGTGAGCATGTGTTGTGTGTGTATGCATCGTATATGCACATACATTGTGCAATGTGTATGCTGTGCTCATGTGTTGCATATGGGTGTGTGTGTGTGTGCATGTGTATATATGTGCTTGTGAGCATGTGTATATGTGTATATGTGTATATGTGCACATGTATATGTGTACATGTGTGTGCACATGTACAAACATGGATCAGAGGATGTGCAGCAAAGTCACAGTGTGGCTACCTCAGAAGGAGAATGGATGGGATCAGGAGATCAGGAGTGATGTAGGGATCTTCAATGTTCCACCCACAGCTCCTTAGACAGGGTTCAGAGTTGTTTTTAATAGCTGCAGGTAATATGATAAATGTTAATATTTATTAATTCTGGTTGTTGAGGATTTAGGTATTTGACTATCTCTGTACTATTTCTGTATCCCTCCCCCCCAAAAAAACAAAAAAGAAATGATGAGCAAGTAAGGAAAACGTTCAAGTAGAAATGTGATCAGAGGAGGCCTCCTGGGGCCTTGAGGGGGGACAAACATGAGGTTGGTGACACAGGCAGGCTAGGGGCCCATCTGGCCCTGATTTCATCAATGTAGATGAGAGGATTAGGTTCAGATATTCCCAGGGCACTTTGGGCTCTGGCATCTCACCTGTGTCAACTGGCTGTGAACTCCTTTTGAGCTTAGGAAGGAGGAGGCCAAAGAGGGCCAACAGAGAGGCTGGTGGACCCACCTGAAAATGGGATTTGAAGGCCCAGAGGACTTGGACAGGGAAGAAGAAAGCAAGTATACATGACAGTGATAAGTGGGCATCCCTGAAAGACAGAACAGCATAAGACTAGGCTGTGGGGAGAGGCCTGCATGGTCAGTGGCCCGCCATTGAGGTCAGTGGTGGTCACTGGGTCATGGGGCAGCAAGGTGAGGCATTACTTAGGTTCCTATCTCCATTTGGTCTGCTGGCCAGGACAAGGCCTGTATAATTCTGGAGAGCTTCTGCCCATCTGAGCAGGGGCCACAGTTCATCTCCAGCCCCAAACCACCACAATGGGATGTCAACCCAATAACCAGATTTTCTCAGTTTTCAAGAGAAACTGCCATTCCTTCTTTCTACAAGAACCTCTTAATTTTTAGATGTTTGCTTAACTTTTAACTCTGAAGCACAGTGCACAGATCTGAGGTTGCATTGGGCCTTCATAGATGGTCAAGGATACTAGGATGGGAAGAACCTTCCACCTATGGGTTTAGCAGGAAGAACCTCAAGGGAACTCCCTCCTAGAAGGCCCTGTCATTCCTGCACCGAACAACTGGCTGCTGTGGCAGCTCAGCCCCAGCCACCTGAGCTAGGGCAAGTTCTTCAAACTCTGAGGCTCGATTTCCTTAGGAGTTGGATGAGAGTCCTTGGCCCCAACTCATGGGCAGCTGAGAAGATTAAACAATATTGCCTAAGCATGGGAAAGCGTTCAAGTAAGCTGTGAAGTACTGTATACACACAAAGCATTAAGCCTACCATTCATGTTAGGCACTGTGAGTTTTTATAAGCAAAAGGTCAGCGTCAAATCCAGTCAACATCCTCATGTTTTAACTCCAAACAGACAAATGTTCCTAAGAATTCCCCTCACATAGCTCAGTGCAGGCAATGGACTCTTCTAAGAGGCTGTTTCTGTGTGATTGGACATGACCTCACACAGGTGGAAGCCCCCTCCTTTCCTGTCCCGCACCAGTGGACATCACCAGGTGGCTGCCCTGGGACAGGATGCTCACCATCCTGCCTCCCCACCCCACTTATCATTTCCACCAGCCCTGCTGAGACCTGCTCCTCCTGCAGCTGTTCTTACCTGGCTGCAAGTGCACCAGAGAAAAGGGACCAAGGGTCACCTCTGAAGGAGACCACAGTGGTGAGAGGCCTGGGAATGAACTCCTTGAAGGGCACTCTGGCAGACCTTCGAGGGGGAGATGATCACCGTCCTCAGGTATCTGAAGAGCATGTGTGTGGAGGAGGGGGCCCTTGAGTTGTCCTAGTCAGAATTATGGCTCAGCTCTGCAGGTGGGGATCTTCTTCTCTTTGGCAGCCTTCCTACCAAGGCTGGTGGCTCTTGGAGAGGCAGCAGTTCTGATCTAGGGTGAGCTCTTGCTGCCAAGCTTCACTGGCATGCTGTGTTGCAGGGCTGGGGCCTCCTCTGAAACCCAGACAAGCAGCAGTGGCCCCCTTGGCTGGCTGACTTTTTGCAGCTGCAGCCCCAGAGCAGAACAGAACCAAACACACGTGGATCTCACAACCCCCCACCCCACAGTCTGCCTAGGTATAGCCTGTGGCACAGCCAGAGCAATTAATAACCTTGGCACCTGGATGAGAGGCCCTGGCAGGTTTCCCCTATTCTCCATTTGCCTTCCCAGTACCTGTGAATAAATTAATCCCCTAATACATAATTAACTCGAAGTTGAAAGGTGAAGTCAAACTTAACCAATTTACTGTTCTGGAGCTGGTTTAGTTCGGATCATGTGATTTTAATTCTTTCCGTATGACCAGGTGATGAGGAAGGCGGAAGGGGGAGAGGAAAATGCACAGATTAATTTCATTCCTTAACCTCCCTAATGCGCCTGCTTGCTCGCATCGTGTTGCAGACAGCAGATCATCACATGATTTATGGGACTGACCGCTGCCTGCATCTCTCAGGCTAATGACACACACACTAGAGTCATTGATTTGTATGAGTAGCCCCCACTCTTCATTTATCACAATTTAATGTAAGAGTTTGCAATGCAGAGAAAAAAAATCCACATGGGAAACATGGGCCCATAGGCCCAGCCGCCAACCTGTTATGAATCATTTGCTGCCTTTTAATATATAGACTATTCTATTCTGGAAAATGCCCCATAAGGTCATATTCTTCTCCTGAACATCCCAACAATTAAAGTCCCCAAGAAGCTGTTTTAAGATGCATGACCCACCAGCACCTTTGTTAGCTCACACTCTCTTGTAATGCATGCTATCGATTTGCGTCTGAACTCTCCGGAACCCTTCATAAGCCATAACCCGCAAAAGTTTCTGAGGGCAGCACTGTACAACCCAAGTGTGGTATGCCTGGGGCTCCTATCATGGGCCAGCCAGGCCACGTGTGGGCATGGGGCATGGCCTCTTCCCCACACAAACACTGGGGACAAGCCCAAAGGGCTTTGTGTCTCCAAAGGCTACACCGACCCACCAAAATTAACAGCATTTGAAAGTAGAGCATTTAATGTCTAATTATAAAAAAAATGCCATAAGTTAATAACTTGGAAGATTCTGAAAAGGAACAAAGATCTGTGAACAACAATGTTGAGAGAGTCCTTCATTTCTTAAACTGAGAGCCTGCCTGGGAGAATGCTGCCAGTATCCACAAAACCACAGGACGTCTCACACATCTTCCCGGAGGGATGCACTGATTCTGGGGCTTTTAGGAAGGAAAGAAAAAAGCTTACTTAAAACACACATGGGCTTATTATATATCAAAATGGGAAGTGAACAATTTTCTTTTTCATGATAAAACAAGCTTTTGAATACATGCAAGAAACTTGACCACGTCCCAGAGCTGCTTGATGGTGGAGGGGTAGTGGGTATTTCTGGAGGAAAGGTGGGGAAGTGTGGTTGTCATAAGCCTGGGTCATGGGCTCAGATGCTTGTTGGCAAAGCACTGCTCAGCTGCTTTTGGAGAACAACAGACCCAGTGTGGCCTTCATCTCCTAATTTTTCAAGATAAGCATGAGGTCCTGATTTTTTTTAAATGGGAGACCTATATTTTTAAATGTTCGAATAATGGGAAAAACAGCCCAAACAGAATGCTAGAGCCAGGAACAGTTTGTAACTGTGGTGTAACTGCCCACCATGTGCACATGAACTTCATGTTCTACAGAGACCCAGTCTTCCCTGCTGGGGAGGTAACTCCCATGCCACTGCCAGGAGGGAGCCTGTTGCAAATTGTGGAACTCTTTGGAAAGTGCTATTATTCCCCCATCAGCAACAGGAGGAGTTGATCCAGCATGAACAAAAGGTCAGGTTCAATCCCCAGGCTAAGAATCCCAGATTAGAAGCTCCAGGTTTGGAGTAAGGAGGAAAGAGTTATCTATTCACTATTTTAAAAAAATTCATAATCACACTAGGACTTTTATCAATCCTTGAATGAATCCTTTTCTAAAATAATCACTCTGAAAATGTCATCTTGGTTCACTTAGTATTTTCATGCCAAGTTTGTTTCATAGTGAAGTCCATCTGTAATACCTTATTGCTTTCCCAGAAGAATCTGGGTTCCAGATCTGGAGAAAGAAGGAGATAGGAAAGGTTATGAAATAATGACCTGACTTGGTTTCTTCTTGAAAAATTCTAGCACTCTAATAAGCTGGATATACATGTAAAAATCTAGACCACAACAGGCAGGGTCTGTGGCTTCCCCTTGTGCCAAGCAGTGCACTGCATTCTGGGAAATGCATAGTAGGTATACACACGGGTAGTATTGTATAGTAAGTGGGGTTGTAGAGAAGTTTCTCTGTAACATATTTAATGAATGGGAGGCTGATGAATCAGAGAGCATCCTGACTGGATTCAGGCATGGATGTGGAGAAGATGCCACTCCCTGGATGCCTGGTGTGCAGGGGTGGGTATGGAGTGTCAGAAAATAGCTCAGAGTTAGGAGGCCAGTGTCATTGGCTCCAGGCTATCACTCCTGATGGACTTCTTTGACTGTAATACCTCATCTGTTATAGAGGCTGCCCTTTCCTGAGGCTATTGGCTGGATAAGTGAGACCACTGGTTTGTTTTCTCATTGATTGGTTCATTCATTCATTCAACAAACATGTACAGACACCTTCTATGGCCCAGGCTCTGTGCCAGCACCCAGGGGCTCCAGAGATGAATAAGCTCCTTGTCCTCATGAAACTTAAGTTTTGGAGTGGGGGCAAGGGACACAGTGTTAAGAATATAAAATATGAGGTAATTTCAGATGGAAGGAGAGGAACATTAGACTGGGTAGTCAGGGATCTCTAAAGAGGAGATGTGTACAATGAGACCTGATGACAAGAAGGCTGTAAGGAAGGGCATTCCTAGCAGGGCAAGCAGCAAATGCGAAGGTTCTGAGGCAGGAATGAGTCTGACACCGTCAGAGAACAACAGTCAATCCAGTGTCCAGGAATGAGCTCATTCGTCTGAAAGCAAACTCCAGCCTCTCCCAGGGCAGAACAAGCCAGCTAGTCAGGGAGCTAGAGAGGCGTCCACACACACAACGAGTGCTGGCCTCTGTCTCCTGCACTCTTGGCCTGCCAAGAGGGAAGACACCAGGTCCTGCCCCACAGAAATCTACAATCCAAGGAAGGGATGGGCACATGCTAGTCACTGGCATACAGGATGCAGGGCAGGGTCTCTCAGAAGATGCACATCTAGCAGGTCATCAGGGGAGATTTTGTGGACATGAGGTTTAAGCTGGCTCTTGAAGGAAAAGGAGAAGAGTGTGGGGCCTGCGTGTCTAAAGACAGAGGGCTTTGAAAGTCTCAGGAGCCAGAGGGATGTCAGGTGTGGCTGGACCATGAGCTGCGTGCACTGGAGGGATGGCAGGGTGCAGGAGAGGCCAGGTGGGACATGAGGCAGAGAAAGAGAAAAGTAGAAGGACTCAAGCCAGAGCTGCTGAATTCTGGAGAGATGAGCTAGCAGCCACCATCTCCAGTGGTTTTAGGAGCATCCAGGCAGAGAGCCCCAAGGAGCATTTGACAGACTGGGGACAGCTGGAAAAGACCTGGGCCTTCTGCCCCAAAACAGGCCACTCCAACATCTCTCATAATACAGACACGTAGGCCAGCATCCTGAAGACACCAGGTGAGCACTGGATCAGGGCTATCGCTGGCTTATGCGCTTGTTCTACAAACACGTGTGGGATCTCACCAGCTATAACCCTTACACTGCCCCATGACTGCCTCCAGGCCAAAGGCCAGTTTCCAGGCATTTGGGTGGGTTACCTGGGTTTAAACCAGTAGCAACCCCTGCCTTTTCCTTCATCTGGTGGCTGTGTAACTACCCTTTAATCCTTCTACTGACCTGCTCAGGTTAGCACAGTTGCTGCCTGTGCTCACATGAGGAAACGGCAGCAACCCTAAGCGGCCTGCTCCAGGGTTTGCAGCTAAAAGGTAATGGAGCCAGTGCTGTAGGACTTGTGCCTTTGGGTGTACACAACGTGACTTAGGGGCTACAAAGACACCATGTTTTATCCTGGGCTTCCTTGAAAGCAGAGACAGACCAGGACTTGAGTGCAGATGGTTTACCTGAGAGGTGATCCCAGGGAACTAGGGTAAGCGACCAGTGGAGGTAAAACAGTGGAGGAGGGGAAGCTGATCCAAGGTTATGGCTGAGATGCCCTGGCACCAGAAGCAAGAATATAAAATAAGGCTGAGGTGGGGCTGTTACATCAACCTGCAAGCAATTGGAGTGAAAGCAGGCCAGAGATGTAAGGCTGAAGCATGAGCTGGCAAACGACATCAAGTTCCCACAATGAGAACATTATTTCCCTTTTATTCCTCATTCAATCCTGAGGCTTTCTGTTAGTTGAGACCCTCCTCTGACCCTAGCCGTGATGTTTTTTGTCATTATGTTTATTTTACTATTGTCTCCTCTTTATGTTAAATGGTATGAGTTTCTCTGTTATCATAGCTATAGAAAGTTTCCTTTAAAAATTTCTGTTTATGTAAGAGAGGTAAATGGCTGTAATGAAAATGCTAATGAGCAGCAGAGATGACCAGGCATGTGTTCAATTGTCATGAGAAGACCAGGAAATCATGGGAGGCAGGTTCTGTGTCCCTATGCTGTGCTTTTTGGTCCTGAACAGATACCCAAGTCTGGGGAGTGGACTACTTCCAGACACCCTAATGCCTGCATGCATGGGGATCTTGGTTATAATCAGGCTGTAACCTCGTCCAGAGCAGGGGGGATTGTATTACTGATGATGATAACAACTGCCACAGCAATAACAATTATCATAAGAGCAAAAATTATCATACCTGATAGCAAACTTTTAGTGTTTGTCAGCTTTTCTATATTTATTTGCTGTTTGGATTGGGCCTCTGTGTTTGCATCTCCTCAAAGGAGCACTTTGGCCAGAGGAGCCCTGGACACCCAGATGGTCCACAGTGAATAGCTAAGAACTGACTGATTATGAACAAAAGAGGCACTGGGGAGAAGGGGCCACTGCCATAGCCTCCATTCTCCAGCAGGCATCCTACCAGATATCTACAGACAGAAGAAGCCCCCTAAAGCTCAGCATTTGGGGTTTGCAGAAGCAACTTTCCTTAGTAACCTGGTCCTTGTGATTCAGGATTAAGTACAACTGTAATTTACATTAAGTAGAACTGATTTTTAATTTAATTTTCTTCTTGAAAAAAATAAATAAATCACTTATGCCTGCTGGTGTCAACACAAATGGGCTCCCTCTGTTTTCCACTTTGGTTCATTTTGGCATTTACTATTGTGTCCTGATGTCACCAAAGGTCAGATCATGAGGAACAAGAAATGGGTGTGCTCAGGTATGGAGAGCTGTTCACTCGCAGCTTTCTGCTTCTGAGATCATTTTTGGTGCTTGGCCCCCAAATGAGATTATGTCCCCAGGCTCCACATGTGCTACGTACCATGAGTGGGCCGTGCACATCATGCCTATTTCATTTATTCCTAACATCACATATGTTATTTCCATTTTACAGACAACAACACTGAGAAAAAGATAGGGAAATTGATTTACCTAAGGTCACACAATGAGTAAGTACTAATGCCAAGATTTGACAATGAGCTGTCTGATTTGAGCCCTTTTCTTAGCTCAGAACTTTCACAGGAAAAGTTAACAATAAAAGTAATAAGCAAAAAGAAAGAGATGAAGTGTGAGTGTATTCTTATAAAACATGTGAAGAAGCATGAAAATAAACCATGGTAAGTTAAAGATGTATGTTGTAAACCATAGAGCCATCACTTAAAATATAAAAAAGGGGTAGTGGAGACAAAAATGGAGATATAAAAAAATCAAATTATTCCACAAGAAGATAGAGGAAGAGGGGAAAAAAAAACAAAGAATAGATGAGAAAAATAAAAAACAAACACCAAATTGATACACTTAACCATATTGGTAATTACAATAAATGTAAGTGATCTAAACATTTAAATTAAAAGATGAAAGATGCCAGACTGGATATAAAGCAAGGGCCACCTATATATATTATCTAAAAGAAATACACTTTAAATATAGGGCACAGAGAGGGCAAATGTAAAAGAATGCCAAGATGTCCTACAACAGATGAATGTACAAATTGGTTCATTTGAATAAGAAGGAATGAGCTATTGATTTATACAACAATGTAGATAAATCTTAAATGTGTTTTGCTAAATGAAAGAAGCCAGACCCAAAGTGTACATATAGCATGATTCCATTTTCATGAAATTATAGAAAAGACAAAACTATGGGGACAAAAAACAAATCAGTGGTTACCAGTAACTGAGGCTGGGAAGGCTTTGACTGCAGAGGGAGACACAAAGGAATTTTTAGGGCAGATGAGACTATTCTGTATGGTGTTAGGGTGATGGATACATGATTCTGTTCTTTTCAAAGCTCACAGAACTTTACACCACAAAGAACAAACTTTGCAGTATGCAATATTAAAAAGAAATAAAAGTCAGTCAGAATGTTGAAAGATTACAGTAGGGAATACGGACTGTGAAAAATGAATCTAACTGTATTAAAAATTGTGTTGTGACATCACCACTGCGTGAAGGCAAAAGTGTTGATCAAAGTCAAAACAAAGTGAAAAATGTCCAGATGCACAGTAGTCTAGTTGGAAAATTTGTTTGTCACAGAGGTACATGTTAACAATACTGTTTCTATTTTACATAAATAAGAGTTGAACAAATAAAAATTTGCAAACAAATAATAATTTGCAGGTAATGGAAGCTAGGTTTCTCACTGTCAGAGAAAGGAGCTGCAAACAAGCAAGGGGTAGGAGAGGAGGACAAAGGTTCTGAATTGTACATAATAAAAATTATATAAACATATATATAATTTCATATACATATATATGTTAATGTGTACATGGCATGTTAACTGAGCTTCAGAGTTTATATTTATCACCTCACAAGGGTGGAACTTGTGATTCACTTCTAATAAACAGAAAATGGAAAGGAGAAAATACAGTGGAGAAACCTGACAGACATCACCTTAACCAAGTAATCAAAATTAACACAACCAATAATGTCACTTGATATCCCTGATATGAGAAGGGCACCTGCTGTAATTCTAGTATAAACATGAGAATATATCAAATCCAAATTGAGGAGTAGTCTGTAAAATACCTGACCAGTACTCTTCAAAATTATAAAGGCAATGACAAACAAAAAAACGGTAAATTATCACAGATCAGAGGAAGCTAAGGAGACAAAGGTAGACTCTTGAATTGGGATTTAGAACAGAAAAGTACATTAGTGAATATCTGAATAAAATCTGTGGTTTAGTTAACAATAATATGCGAATGTTAATTTCTTAATGTTGAAAAATGTACCATAGTTATGTAAGATATTAATATTAGGGAAAGATGGATGATAGGTATAAGGAAATTTCATTACTATCTTTGAAATTTTTCTGTAAATCTAAAATTATTCTAAAATAAATATTTTTTAAAAAGCAATAGGATGAAAAATGCTATACCATATAACCATGAATCAGAAGAAAAGCTTAGTATTGGATAAAGTAGACTTCAAAAAAAAGGCAAATACCAGGGTTAAGAGGTACATTTCAAAATGTGTATATACTTAATGAAGTTTTAAAATAACTAAAACAAAAACTGAAAGAACTGAAAAGAGAAATTGAAAAACTTATTATTATTCTTGAAGATTTCAAAATGCGTCTATCAGTAATTGAATAAACAGGCAGACCAAAAAAAGTCAGTAAATTACAGATTTGAACATTATCCCAGGGCTTTAGACCACTTGTATTGAAAAGTGAAAGTGAATTTTGTGCAACTCCTCCCAACTCCACATTCAATGACACTTCATTGGTTGCTTAGATTTAACTATGATGGGAGTATTTCTACCACAAAAGGCAATAAATTCTATAAATCAAAGCATTTTTCCCTCTAGGAATTCAGTTAAACATTTTCCAGCACCCATTTACTATCAATCAAACAAAGCTAAGTGACATTTAGAGGCATTTACAGAACACCCCAAAACAGTGGAATATGCCTTTTTTCAAGTGCTTATGGGATATACTACCAGGACAGTCCATGTTCTGGGTCATAAAGCAAGTGTCAATAAATTTAAAATAATTGAAATCACAAGGGGTATGTTCTCTGACCAAAATAGAAGTAAACTATAAATCGATAACATGAAGTTACCTGGAAAATTCACACATATTTGGAAATTAAAAAACATTTTTCTAAACTCATGGGTCAATGAAGAAATCACAAGAAAAATTAAAAAAACAAAAATACAAAAAAATATAGCCTGAAGTTAGCATGAACTGAATTAAAAGGAAATATATCAAAATATGTGGGTTACAACTAACACAGTGATCAAAGGACGTTTGAGTGCTTGTATTTGGAAAGAAGAAAGGACCCAAATTAATTATTTAATCTTTACTTGAATAAATTAAAAAAAGAAGAGCAACTGAAACCCAAAGCAAGAAGAAAGGAAATGATAAAGATTAAATATTAATGAAATAGAATGACAAATAATTGAGGAAATCTATGGAGACAAAATTGACATTTTAAGGGATCGATAAAACTGATAAGTCTCTAGACGGGCTGATCAATTAATATAAAAGAGATACACATAAACTACCACTGAAGGAGTTAAAAGTGACATTAGTACATATCCTACAGGCATTACAAGATGAATAAAGGTATATTATGAAAAACTTTGTGTTAGTAAATTCAGCAACTTATGTGAAATTGACAAGTTCCTTGAAAGATACAAACTAACAAATTGCACTCGATAAGAAATAGGTAACCTGAATAGCCCTATATCTATTAAAGTACTGGATTTCATACTTTAGATACTTTCAACAAAGAAAACATCAGGCCCAGGTGAATTTAATGATGAATTCTAACAACCAAGTACAAAATAAGTGATATCATTCTGCACAAACCCTCCAGAAAATAGGAGGAGCACATCTATACTTATTTTATGTGGCCAACATTAACCTGATATCAAAGCCAGACAAAGACATTACCATAAAAGAGAACTGTACATTAATACACCTCATAAATATGCATGTAAAGATCCTTAACAAAATTTTAGAAAATCACATCCAGCAAAATATGAATGTAATAATATATCATGACTTAATGGGACTTAGCCAAAGAATGGTAGACTAGTTTGACATACAAAAATTAATGAATGCAATTCACCTTTCTAACAAACTAAAAAAAGAAGAAAAAGACAAACCATTTATAGTCAGTTCTACTGTAACACTTGTTTTGAAATTTCAATCTGTTTCAACACAGTTGATATTTTAGGGAAATATTTGGGCATCATGTGAATTTTGTGTTTGCTTATGCACAATTTTTATTTATGAGAAATACTCTGTGAATGCAGAAGACCACACCCAGCTAAAATGAGTCATGTAGGAATACACAAAAACCACCAGGAACATATGACAAACATCTACCTACTTCTGTAGTTCACCATGTGTGTTAAGAGCCACACCCAACCTCCCCAATGGAGTTTTAGGTAACTTTCCTCTTACCACTTCCTATTAACTCACAAGTTGCAGCTCTTTTGAAAAAAGGTCTTTTTCAATGTAAAGTGCCATGTTTGTTGTAGTCTATATCCATTTCTTAATCATTTAACACATGTAAAACAGTTCTACATTTTCATTAAGTTCCCATCTTTTTGTGTGTATCTCTGATGAAGTTTTGAGGTGTTGTGCCCCACATTTTTCCTATAAGCACTCTGGTTTTCCTTTCAATATTTTGAGTAGTATAGTGCTTTTTAGGGACATGTGTTGTGTTATAGCAGAGTGTAATAATCTTAATAAATGCAGAAAAAAGTATTTGACAAAATTTAGCAACAACACATGACTTAGCAAACTAGTATAAAGAAACTTCCTCAACTAGATTAAGGGCATATATAAAAAGTCTACAGCTAACATGAAACATAGTGAATAAAAGATTGAATGCTTCCCCCAAGATTAGAAAGAATGCAAGGATATTTACTTTCACAACTTTTACTCACATTTGTACTAGAGGTCTCATCCAATATAACAAGTCAAGAAAAAGAAAGAAAAGGCATACAAATAATATGGTAATCCATGAAGAAAATCCAAGGACTCTATAAGATATAATTAATAAATGAATTTCACAATGAGCATGAAATAAGGCCTACAAATAAAAATATAAAACAAATATTAATAAAGAAAAAATTAAAAAATATTATTTATAATAGTATCAGTATTAATTAGGGATAAAATGAACCATGTACAAGATTTATATGCTGAAAACTACAAATTATTGCTGAGATAAAGTAGAAAAGACATATATAAATTGAGGGAGATACCATGTTTAAGGATTAGAAAACTCAATATTAATATTTCACTTCTCCTCAAATTGATCAATAGTTCTAATAGAATTCTAATCGAAATCCCTGCAAGCTTACTGTAAAACTTAAGTTGAGTCTAAAATTTATACAGAAATACAAAAGCCCTATAAAAGTAAAAATAATCCTGCAGAAACAAACTAAGTTGGACAACTTAAACTACTACATTTTAAGAATGCTATGAAGTCACAGTAAACAGGCCAATATGGCATTGCTATAAACAAATACACAGATCAATGGAACAGAACAGAAAGCTCAGAAATGGAATCATACATATATAGTCAATTAAGTTTTCACAAAAGTACCATGGTTGTTCAAAGGCTAAAAGAATCCTTGTAATAAATCCTGCTGCATATAACTGTATATCCATATAAAAAATGTAAGCCTCCTCTCTTACCTCATACTATTCACAAAATTTAACACTTCTGGAAGAAAATAGAGGAGAAAATCTTTGTGACTTTGGGCTGGCAAAAATTTTTTGGTAAGACACAAGAAGCACAAAACACAAAAGACAAAACTAAAAAATCAGATTTATCCAAATCAAAAACTTTCATTCCTTGAAAGACACAGTTAAGGAAACAAAAAAACAAATCACAGACTAGGAGAAAACATTTGCTCAATATATCTGTAAAAGAACATGTATCCAGAATATATAAAGAACTGGTAAAACTCAAATATCAGAAGACAAGCAACCCAATTTAAAAACAGGCAAAAGATTTGAACAGACCCTTCACCAAAGAAGTTATATGGCTATCAAATATTTATCACGTGGGGATGTGCCATCATTTGTCTTTAGGTAAATTTAAATACAATCACAGTGAGATACCACTACATATACAGACACACACACACACAATGGTACATTAAAAAGACTGGAAATACCAACTATTGGTGAGGATGTGGAGCAACGGGAACTCTCATACCTTACTGGTGGGAACATAGCCATTTTGGAAAGCAGTTTCTTATAAAGCTATCAGACATTAACCATATGACCCAGCAACCCTACCCTTAGACGTTTACCCAAGGTAAATGAAAACAGAGTAACACAAAAACTTTTACCTAAATGTTCATAGCAGCTTTATTTATAATGGCCCCAAACTAGAAACTACTGACATGCACACAACTGGGGAATAGAAAAACTGATACATCCATGCAGTGGAAAACCAACCTGCAATAAAAGGGAACAAAGTAATCAAATCACAACAAAATGACTAAACCTCAAAGTTTTATGCTAAGTAAGAAAAGCCAGATATAAAAGAGTACAGGCTGTGTGGTTCCTTGTCTATGAAATTCTAGAAAAAGCAAAAGTACAGTGACAGATCTGCGGTTAGCAGGAGAGGCAGAAGGGGAAAGGAGACTGAACACAGTGGGGACATGAAGGAATCTGGGGAGTGGCAGAAATTTTCTAAATCCTGATTGTGGTGGTGATGAGACAACTGTACGCATTTTCCCAAACTCAACAAATAGCTGGCACACTGAAAACATGTCACACTGCATGTGAATTACACCTCAATAAAAATGATTAAAAATTAAGTATGGTAGATGCTAGGGAGCTTTGGAAGGGAAAGACCTCCTGGAACTCTATCTAAATAGATTATTTGCCATGGATAGTATTGAAGATGAGCTTTAAGGACAGCCGCATTTGGGCAGAGAGGGAGGTCTGAGGTGACTGCAGGGAATGGAACGAGGGCTGGGTTTTCCCAGATGAGCTGGGTTTAATCTCAGCTCTGGTCGTAGAAGCAACATGAGTGCTGGCAAGCACCTGGGCTTTCCTGAGCCAGGGCTCCATTTCCTCAGCTGCATAACCCTGCCCGACTCACAGACTGGTGTGCCAGTCAACTGCGTTAACAAGTCACAAAAAGAGCTCTGTGAACTCTAAAGTGCTGCGCATGTGTGAAAAGAGAAATGGGGAGAGGCCAGTGTTGAAAATGGAAAGGTGAGTTTTAATTTCTAAGAAAGTACACACAATTTTAAAGTTATTGTTGGCATTGAGCAGGAAGGGAAGAGGGAATTGCCTTTCTTCCCACTAGATGTTTTAAGCACTTATCCTGAGGCTCCAGTGGGTTTGTTTAGATGGAGAGATATGTTGCCTGCAACCCTCAAGATCAAAGACAGCAAAGCTCCTCTGTAAGGAGGCCCTTATGGGCCAAACTAGATAATGTCATTATCCTATAAACAGGTGATAAGAGCAGAGCCAGGCTCATCTCAAACTAATCCAGTTCTAATCCCTTCAAGGGTCTGGAAAGATGTCAGGGAATAAAAGGCCACTGCCACTTAGCAGGCTGTATCTTGTGAGTGGATTTGTCACCCTTCAGGCCTGAGCAGCTGTCTGGTTGTCCAGACATGGCAGGCATGGTGGGAGGGGGCCGGTGAGTGCCCTTCATGTGTTCCGGACCTGGAGCAGTCTTACGTTCTCTCCTGCTTCTTGGGACCTACAGTGGAAGGAGAGGTGAGAGCTTCTTACAACTACAGGCACAGTAGTAAGAGGAAGTAACCTATGCTGAGCCTACAGTGTGGGCTCCTGTACTCATTTCTGTTTTATATGAGTGAACCAAGGCTGAGAGACAGGATGCTCTGTCCAGGATCCCAGAAACATAAGAAGTGCAGCCAGATTCTGAACCAGGAGCTCCTGCGACCACCATCTCCTTCGGGCTGTGGGGCACAGGTTCAGTTCTCTGAGCTGCAGTTTGCTCCACCCCAAATGGAGATAACTAGGATACAAGGAGATTAAATGTAATAATGGATGTCAAGTGCCTTGGAAAGTGTGTGGATCCTACTAAATCTTTTAAAACAGCATCAGGTTCCATCTCCTTTCCTATATACCTTTGGCAGACGATGCTCCAGCCCTGGGGACAGTGAGCATGGGTCTCTAAAAAGGTGCAAGCAGGGGTCACATAGCTGGAACTGTCCCTCCTGCTGGCTAGACATGACCAAGACCTTACTAATGGAGCCTAGGAGCATGAAATTCAGACCTCACCATGGGGTGTAAAGGTCCCTATACAGCCTGGGCCAGGACCTCCATGTGGACAGGCCATAGTCACCGATGCTGATGGAACTCCCCTCTCTGTTCCAGGAAGGAAAGGCTGTCTGTGCTATCAAGGTTAGCAAGGTCTGGCTGCCTGGGAAACCTGAGGATCCTGCTCTCAGCTCTGGTTTGGGAGCCCTTGGAGATCCGCGCTGCAGAACTCATCCACCTCCAGGGCAGGGGAGGAAGAAGGAAGAGCATACACAGCCTCAGTCTTCAAAGTCCAGGATTATGAGAGGCCTTCCCGCTGGTGGCTGTTCGGTGGCAGCTGGAGAGCACTTCTGGGATAAAAGGGAGGCTCATCCTAACCCCACTTGGCAGGGCCATCGGCAGTGCTCAGAAGAGAGATGGATCGACCGTGGCTCCAGCTGCCGTGGGCTCGTGGGAGGGGGTGGGAAGCAGGCCCTCCAGCCCCAGCCCATGGCCCTGGCCACCCACCAGCTCTGTTCCACTCCACTACCCACCACGTTCACCGTCTGCAGTTCTGTTCAGTAACTACAAGATGAACATCATCTCAATTAACAGCGTACCTTTAGGGCGTCTTTCCGCCAACTATTCCAGCACAATTGTCCACACTGTCATCAGGGCCTAATCAACTAATGATGGCTGAAAATGAGGGAGGCCAATCCCAATAAATTCGAGGGAAAGTCATTTTTCTCTTTTAATGCCCCTCTCCCTCCTTTCTCCTCCTTCCCACGGCACAATGCAGTAAATTAATGTCACAGTGGTTATTACAGCACCACTGCTGTGGCAAGTCTTCAAGCTACGGTCCTGGAATATTTTACCTCAGCATTTATTTGTCCATAAAATAAAACAGGATTTATGGGATGACTCTCCAGTTTGAGGGCTGCATGGACAGCAGCTGGGGCACATCCTTATCTCCTCCACAGGTAAAGATATAGGGATACTCTTGGGAGCCAAAGGAGCCCAGCGGATGGGGTGCCCAAGGCCAGGAAGGGCAAGTCCCTCAAAGGCCCCACTGGCCCTGCCTGCTTGGGAAACCTTCAGTTAAAAGGACAGTGTAGCTTTGAGTCCACAAAGGAGAGGCAGTGTTTTGAGGGGGGCGCCCCAGCAGTTGATGCCCTGCTCCAGAGCTGGGAACCAAGGGCACCTGCCAGGTGCTGACCACCGCTCGCCCACCAGGACCCCCCGAGATGGTCTCTGTTGTCTCCTGCACTCAGCTTCCAGCATCTGGGTGCTGGCGGAAGAGGCAGCACTAGGAGAAGCCAGGCCCTGCCTAGCAAAACACAGAAGTGGAGTTGATTAAAACACACCCGTGTGCACAAAACTCTTTCAGGGAAGAGAGGCTCCACCTTTGAGGACACGCTCTGAAATTATAATTCACTGATTCTGAAGCCAATCATTTCATATTTTGACTGCTGGCTTAGGAATATTCATATTTTCCACTGCATTTAAATTTCCCTGTGCCATTAAAATCTCCGAGCTCTATAATTAGGCCTCTCCTGATAGATATGGATGAGGTCTCTGTTCCGGGGAGAGTGAGCAGCAGCCTCCGGGAAGCCGGGGGTTTGCCGGGAGGGCTTCCCCTTGGTGCTGCTCCAGCTGGAGGTTGCCAGCCGGCCCACCCTTCACCCGGACCTACACCAGGCTCCCCGTACATGGCCTGCACCCACTCACTTCCTACTGCTCCTCTCCCCTCCTATGCTTGGGGCACACAGCCACCAAAATGTTTACTCACTTAAACATAATTTGCATTCCGAAAGCTGTATTCCCGACTCAGATGGTATTTATGAAATGAAGTCCCGCCGGTTGCGCCACCAGAACAGCTGTGGCTGGCTACACCACCGCGTGTATACAAAACCTTGCTCCTGCTCAAAAATAAATAAATAAAGAGGACTCTTCTCCACAGGTAAATATTATTTTATGCAATGAAATACAGTGCATAAGCCGCTCCTGCCTCATCCTTGTAAACACAGCCCAGTAACTGGCAGGAGGACTCCAGCCGGCCTGTGTGTGAGTCCTGGCTGGCCTTGTCCCCTGGACCAGATGCTGTCTGTGAATCTCAAAAGTCACAAAGCCCCATGTCTTGGCTGCATGTCACCAATCAGGTTTCTGCTGAGATTGACCAAAATATTGGTTAATGAAGATGGAAAACCAATAAAGAATGGGGAAAAATAAAGAATTGCTTAGAAAGAATTCTGTACGTAATTACTTGCATTTTTGCTAACTACTGTATAAACAACACTTTTAACAAGGCAAATTGGAATCTTGAAGACAATTGTGCTTAGGGATATAGCTTCAATTTATTATACGAAGATAACTGAAAACTTTGTTTCTGCTGCGTTGCAGTCAATTTCCACGGCGTGCACATTTCGAATGTGTGATTAATCATAGGAGTGTAGGGGTTGCCAATAAATACCAAAACTCTAAAACTGTAACACCTTGCTCATTTTGTGCGGTCATTCCAAATAGCTAAACAGCCCAAGCCTGTCAATGTGCACCTGGATCAATGCTCTGGGGTCTCTGCAAAAGATTGATTTTTCTCTCAGAGGATTTCATTCTGCTCATCAACAAAAGTACTCAGCTCCCTGAATAATCAGATCCCAGGCTTTGGTGTGGGCCACCACTGCTGCCACCGACTGCCATTACCAAAACTGCCAGGCTGCCTAGGAGGGCCTCGGTGTGCTAGAGTCTCACCACTTGCTGACAAAAAGCACACTTTACCTAGCGTTTGGCCACTCCGAAAAAAAAAGGGAAAATAAATCAGTATGTCAAAATAGCTTAATTTGAGCCATTATGTTTTAGTTCAAAACTAAGAAATTTGAGAATAGAGATGAAAAATAATCTCCTAACTTAAGCCTCTTTTATATCCAGTTTTATCACGGTAATGTCTCTACTTTCCTTTTCCAATTTCTGATCCATCCTCTTATGCATAGTTTCTGAAGACTGGAGAACAGCTCACATGTAGCGTTCAGCATGTCAGCAGTGGCTGTTCACTAATAACGGAATGCATATACTGCTTGGTGGGCATTTGTCCCTGAAGATAAGGGCACCTAAAGGTAGAGGATATGGATGAACAAACACATTGGCATGAGAAAATGCAAAACAAAACAAAACAAACAGGTTTCTACCTAGTGTTTACGTGGAACCTAAAGGGTTTGTATTGCCTGCTAATTAGTTGATTCTTTCTCTGAGGGTCTCGGCCATTCCTCACTCAGCATATAAAGCCCGCTTTGAAAGGAGCCTTTCTTCTGAGGAGGCAATCCCCCCCTCCAACAGCCATGCCACCCCTGTTCCCCACCTGGAGATGAGAGCAGCCCTTTGTCTATCAAACTCCCGCCCTCTGATTGGGATGACTTACAAAAGGTCTTGATAAACTAAAGCTTCAGGTTTTATTACATAAACATTGGAGAGGTACAGAATGACAAACACCTTCCTAGGAAGGAAAAAAAATAAGGTGAGATCACTTCGTTCTCCTGCAACCTAAAAATAAATGGAAGGGGCTTCTCCCAGCTTCAGGGAGTGCATATGGATTTCTTGCTGACATTCGATTCTCTGAATTGAATGTCACACTTGCTGAGAACAGTTAAAAAAATAATAATGCTAGACTGTTATCATTATTAGAAGGGCAAGAAGAATGAAATATCATGATTATCATTAGGAAACCCTGTAAAACATATTTGTACATTATCTTGGGGCAAATACAAGTGTCATGTGTTACCAATTGTTAGGCAAAGAACGTGGTAATATATTGTTTCCCTCCGGCCCTCTGTGCAGCTCAGCACAGGGCAGAAATGATGTGCACCATGTGTGCGAGCAGCCAGAACGTGCTGGTGCAGGACACGGGGGAAGAAGGCCTCTCCAGGACTGGTGTCACAAGGAAGAGTTGAGCCTGGGAGAGACAGAGCAGCAGGGGAAGGCAGCCAGAGGCCAGGCCAGCTGATAGGAAAGCCTGACCTGCTGAGTGTGGAAGAGTCCCAGGTCCCACCTGATCAGGGTTTGCTGGGCTGGCAGGAGGAGTAAGAACAGCAGATCTGTTCCATGTACTGGGATTCCCATCTCTCTCGGGAGTCCCAGGTTCCCAAGAAAGAACCTGGCTTATTTCCCTCTTCTCAGATAATGGTGCATGTCTGCAAAGGGGTTTGGGAGTGAAGTGGGTATGCAGAAAGGTTCAAAAGAGTCCCACTGTAAGAACACAGATAAGTGTACTCTCTCTTTAGTCTTTAGTTTACACATCTGCAAATCAAAGGGATTTGTTTTGTTTTGTTTGTTTCAGCATGAAAAGCCTTTTAAGAATGTCATGAAAGTAGAAATACACAGGAGCTCACAATATTTCATGTCAGTGTTGAGGGCCCACAATGCCCCTTCTAATTCATCCACCAGTGCCTGGAGGTCTATGGATCCCAGGTTAAGAGCCTTCAGTAGATGTGATCTAAAGGAGGCTTTCCAGGTCCTGGATTCCAGAAATCCCCAATCCCTGGGAGCATTTATGGAGTTCCTCTGCTGGTGCCCCGCCTGGCCTGGGTACTGTATATTGGCTCAGTAGCCCTCAGGGAATGTTGGGGAAGGGAGGAAGCTCTCATAGTCAAGGCACACAACCACTGCCCCAGTAAGGCCACAGTGGGTACCCACGATTCCCAGGATCCACTCTGCACCTGTGGCTGGACTGAGCAGAACCTGTAAAGGTCCACAGGGGCCAGGGAGCGGCAAGATGGTACTCTTTGCATTGCCACAGAGAAATGACAATGTTCGCAAAGGAACCAGAAGATTCCACTTGAAAAATATTTGTTCACAGCCCCTAGACCTCCCATATGTAGCTCTAGCCTCTCACCAAGACTTCCGAACTTTCTGACTCCAGCTGCAGTGGTCATGGGAGTCTCTGGCCACTCACAGGTTTTCCCTACTCAGGAGGAGCAGCACAGTCTCTGGCCAGGGAACCAGGGCAGCTGGAGGCCTTGTTCTTTGCAGAGCAGGGCTCATCCAGGACGGCCTGGCGGATGGGGCAGCATGTGCCTCTCAGGCCTAAACTCTCTCCCCTGTGGGTTCCCTCCCTCCTTGCAGCTCTGCTCAAATATGGCCTGAAGAGAAATGCTCGGACCTGCTGCCTCTCTCTGAGGAGCTACACTTTGTAGGAGAGTCCCTTTGTCTCTAAAGGAATACTGTATAATGGTAACATTTCAGACGACTAAGCAAGAAGTGAGGAAGGTATTTTGGGATAGGAGTGTCCCCTATTCACTAGAAGCCTGAGACATCTAAACATATTAAAGCCAACTGCTAAAGGTTCTGTCTATAATGGGAAATTAGAATCCTAGAACAGCTCTAAGGCCCACTTGCCTACACTTCTTGTAGGGAAACTGCGACCCTGGGGTATGAGGAGTGGGAGAGGGCTTACAGCATCTTTCCATGCGACCTCTCACTCACCGAGCCCCTGCTTTGTGTGAAAATTAGTGCTTTGGTTCTGAACAACTGATGGCCACGGCATGGAATTCGGCTTCGTCAGTACTAGAACAAAGCTTATCTCTGCCTGTGGGATTCCTGGCTCCTTCTTGCAGGCTATGAGTGCCAGGTTGTGTAAAGTTCTTTTCCTCAAAGAAAATGCAGACACTCCAGTCTCTCTCCAGCCCTGGGGAGTCACATCTGCATTTGCACAACCCAAGAAACCTGCATGCACACTCAGGATCGAGAAGTGTGTTCTAAAGTCCCTTTTTTGTCCTCACTTCCAGGACACCCAGAGCCAAGTCTCACATTAGTAATTGGCTCATCTCAGATCGTCAGATTTTCTCTCTTCTGGTTTTATCTTCAATTTTTCAAATTGACAGTGTTTAATTTCCTAAGCTCTTTTAAACCAGGCAGGTAAGGCATGAAGAGGCAGATGGTCAGCTGGCAGTCTGAGGTCCTGGTGGCATGGAGGGCATGTGAGGCCTTTGCATATCTTCAGCTGGTCAGCAGGAGGCAGTCTGCACATGGTCTGCCCAGGACTGCACAGTCTCTCCTTTCCCATAGCCATAGCTCTTCATGGCCTCTGCGGCCCCACGTGGACCCTCACTGACCATGATGGACTGCCCTCTGGCCCAATTCACTCCCTATGGCTCTCTCCTGACCCACTCCTCCCTACCTCCTCTGACCCCATGGTTTCTAAGGCCTCCACGGACCCCGACTGGCCCTCTCACCCCAGCCCTAGCTCCCCCTACATAAGCTGCTGTCTTCCAGGGAAACTCACTCCCGCCCAGCACTCCTGAGCACCCTCGGCTTCCTCTTCACATTTCAGGCCTCTTTCCCCTGACTTGCCCACTCATTCAGTGTATGATGCTAAGTTGTGAAAAATGTGTGAGGACATTAACCCGAGGTGTTATTTATAAATATGTTATAATTTATTAAATTATGTGGCACTCAGCAACGACTCAGATAAAGAAGCACAGTGGAGTGTTACTCCAGTACATGCACTATTTTAATAATCCTTTTATATTAAAATATTGCTTCCTATCAGGCTGTCACAGAGCAGCAGGAGAATCTGTTAAATGTAGAGAGGAGGGGCATCCCTCCAACACACTCTACAGTAAATTATTAAAGGAGAGAGAGACACCAACTAATCATTAGATAAACACATGTCAATTATGTGTAATGGGTACCTTCATGTAATGCATTCCAGGAAAGTTGAGGAAAATCCCAGGGCCCAGAACAGAACTTGTTCAGGCCAGCTTCTCCTGTTCTTCTTCTTCATTTGCTTAAGGAACTTCTGCCAAAACTTGAATTTAAGGCGCTCATGGGCCACCATTTTTGGCCACACCCCCAAACCACTGGTACTCTGTTTTACTTAATATTTTTATTTAATTTATATTCATCCTTTTTTTTTACTTAAATAGATTTAATTTTTAAAGGAAGCTCTTTATCATTACCATGAATAGAAAACTAATAGCACTTACCATAAATATGAAATAACCATAAAAAAACTTATAATGGAAACAAAACCATGTAATTAAATTCCAGCTCAATATGAAGGCTTGATGAAGCCTGAGGCCTGCTCTCTCTGTTAAAAAGGGAGATTATCCAGTGTCACAGAGGCATTTGAGATGTGCTGGAGCCAAAGAGAGCCTTCCTCCCTGACCTCAGAAGGACTGAGAGCACCCAAGGAGGGGACCCCTTCCTTACCAGACAATTTGCTGTGATCAGATGCTGGCTGGTACCACTAAAATCACTCAAGTGCCCACAGTGATCCTGTACCATATATTGGAGGCAGTGAACAAAAATCAAGAGCCATGATCACATCACTATTCTGCTGGGCATCACATTACAGGGTAACAGGTGGCAGCCCTCCTTTAGCAATGTCAGTTGAATGTGTTGTGCCGTGGTGAGGCTGGAGCCCAGGAGGCTCAGATGTGAGTCCCAGCTCTACTGTGTGACTTGGGACAGGTCTTCTTCTCCCATCATCAGAGTCCAGAGTGGTTTAGACCATGATAGAGCTTTTCAAAGACTGTGTGCCTCCCAATTCTGCACTTATCTCCTCCACATGCAGCAAAATGAAGACATGTTTTAAAGTATTTTTCATGTCACTGGGATGCAAAGCATGTGTCTTTGGAAAGAACTGCCTGGGACTGCATATGTGAAGCTTCTTCCTTAACCTGGAGAAAGGGGATGCTGGATAATCAAAATTCAAAGGCAAATAAGAGATGCTGGGGGCGGACCAACCGAAAGGAATCACTAAACCCCAAGGAAAGCGAAAGCTCCTTGCTGTCAAATAGAAGCCTGAGCCATGTAAAATAGGGAAATCCAAACGTGAAGCCAAGCTCTCCCATCATATTTAGAACCCACTTCAAACCAGGAAAAGAGAATGTCAGATCATCAAAATTCACATGAGAAAACACAGCTACAGTTCTTACTGTGAGCTGCGATTAAGATGAGCAGTTAGAGAAAGGCTAAAATAATGAAGTCCTACATTATTTTTTTTCCTTGTAGGTATAGATTTTATTTGACCTATTGCTTTTAAAATAAAATACCTTCCCAAGCACGCTTTACATGATAAAACTCAGAGACAAAAGAGAGAAAATGCAAATCAATTCTACATTACATGTATGTTGCTGCATTTGGCAAAATCAAATGAGATCTTTTCATCTCCTTACTGTAGAACAAAAACAGAGCAATATTATGAAATCTCACAGAGCTTTATTTCTTGGCGTCTTTTGTGTCCAGCCTTTTAAATTCAGGTTTTTCTGCCTTTTTTACTGACAAGCCCACAATTTTCAGAAAAGAAAGCTAGCATTAATTAAGACAGTGCCAGATGTAATTTTCTTGGGAAGTAAATTTCTGCACAACTAAAGGTTACAGAGACCTTTTCACTGTCAAAATTTACTACAGCCTGTGAATGTTAATGTTTCTAATGAAGACATGTTCTCTGTCCCTGAACTTAAAAGTACCCAGAGAAGAAGGCAAAGAGAAAAAAAAAACTCTATTTGACGAATGTATCTGGAGCCTGTGCATTAATGCAGGAAACTCTCGGCTGCCGGTGCACGTTTTAATTATAGTGTTTGGATAGCCTTGTTTTCTAAACAAGGAATATTGCCATAAATTGGCAATTTTGCATGAGGAGTGGGATTGTAGTAGGTGCCTTATTCTACAAATGAACTTATAGTATAATAAGCATTTACCCCATTAAGCTTAAGGATGTGCCTCTTCGGACTCTGGGGCAGAAGGAAAGAAAGCAGACAGAAGACCCGCACCTTCCAAGATGGGGCATCAGAGTCAGCATGGAGTCCCTGGATCTTCAGTTCTCTGACCTCCCAGTGTGTGGGTTCAGAAGGTTGCCTTGGTGTCTGACGATACAGATGTAGTTTGTTTCTGGCCAGTCTGGGTTTTGTTTGGGAGGCCTGAACACCAGTCACACCAGCATTTTCTGTCCAGGGCAAAGACTGTCATGATGAGCAGAAAGCAGGGCCTCCCACCTGCCCCCTGGGGACTGTGTGCTCTGCCTGGAGGGTCCCAGCATGAGAAATCAGCAGGACCTCGTCTGTATCATGCTCATTTCTAGATTTTTCCTCTTCAGTAAGTTGAAGAATGAGATGAGATGACCCTATTCAGGGTTAAAAGACAGTCACTTCATCGACCCGGTAATGCCCTCTCCAAGAATCTCTCCTAAAGAAACAAGCACAAAATAGCATGCAGAAAGATGTTCTTCATATATAAAAACAGCAATGACAAGCAGAAACATAAAAGATTTAATGTTCAACAATATCAGAATGATTAAATAAAACATAATACACCCATAAACTGGAATATTATGCAGGTATCAATCTTGCTGGTTCAGAAGATACTTTCATCAGAAGTAAAACATTTATATTATGTAACATGTAAAAAGCATGATGTAAAATTTTGTCATCTCAATTTTGTAAAAAAAATGCATAGAATAAACACTGAATGGAAATGTGTCAAAATCATTGAATGTGGTACAATTGTAATATTTTTATTTTTCCTAATAAAGGTAGCAAAAGGAAAATTTCTAAAAATTTCCAAAAATGTGTATTTTTATCATCAGTAAAAATGCCAGATAGGGTCATCAGGACTGAGTCAGCATCATATTCCAGTGTAGACTTTCTTGAGTCTTAAATCCTTTATGTTCTGATTTACCATTGCCTGTCCTCCTTCTGAAGCAGGAGTTGGCAAACTGTTCTGCAAAGAGCCAGACAGTAAATGTTTTAGGTTTTACATGCTGTAAGGTCTCTCTTGCGACTACTCAACTCTGCTATTGTAAGTACAAAAGCAGCCATAGACACCGCATAAACCAATGAGCATGGCTGCATTCTAATAAAACTTTACTTACCAAAACCAGTGGTGGGCCGGGTTTGACCACAGGACACAGTTTGCCCGACCCTTTCTCAATCACCCAGTGCTCTGCTATTGGATTCTAGCACATGAACATAGTGTTGCAAGCACCTCCAAGACACTGGAGAACTAACACTCCCATTTACGGATGAGGTGACTGATCCCAGACAGGGGAAGTGAGTCGCTAAAGTCACAGAAGAGGTTCCTAGCAGAGATGACAAGAAAACCAAGAGCACTCTGCCTTTGCAGGGCTGCCCCTCAGCTCGATTACTGAATTGGCCCATTGGGCCTCAGCCCCTGGCCCTTCTCGGTCTGGTGGTTGGGATTCTCAGGTCTTGCTCTAGGCCGTGTGCCTGCCCAGGAAAGCTTGTCAGCGGCGGTGGCTCTCCCAGGTCCTGCTGCTCTTCATTGCCTGTTGGAGGACTGGGAAGACATTTTCCACAGCTTCACCCTGATCACCATCAGCTCCGAGTGGTGGCGTGATCAGAAGCCTGGGCTGAGCCAGCACAGACCCAGTTTTACCTGTGTCCCCTAATTACTAATTCTGCCCCCTTTCAGACTCAGAGGTGTCAGGTTTGCACAATAAACCATATGATCACTTCCCCAGAGGTGAATTTAGCAGAGTTTCATCCTGTGTGAGAAACACCAGTGTGATTTCAGTTATCTGTACAACTTACATGAAAGAAGATACATTTAAAAATTTAAAGTAAAAACTTACAATTAAGTAGAATGGATGATTCTGCCGACCCACTGTTCCAGTGATGGAGTCTGTGTCTCAGAGTGAACCTGCCATGGGGAATGTAATTATGAAGTTTCCTCAGATCTCAGCTTGGCAGATCCTAAGGGATTGTTTGGCGGTAACACTGACTCTGTGTGATTTTCCCTTGACATCGACTTTGGATTTGAACTGCCTTGTAGGAAACCACATGCTCTTGCTCTCACTCCTCTACTCATGCCCACCCTGCCCAGGGTGTGTCCCTGCATGCTCATCCTGCATCTCAGGGTCTCTCCTCTCAGTCTTTCCATGCCCTTCTCCAAGTAACTGGGGCAACTCACTCAGCTGCCTTCTTTGGAATCATCCAAACTTCTGCCCATCACCCCCTCAGGACCTTTTTAGATAGGGAAGTCAATAAAAGAAGTTTGTGGAATGTAAATGCCATCTCCTGAAGCAGCACACTTGTTCAAAGACAGTTCAAGGAGCTCAAGGAGCTGGAAACTGACAGCCAAAGAGTCTTGTGGCCATGGAAGAGAGAGAAGCAGCAGACAGGGAACAGGCAAGCATGAGCAATACCTTTCCTCCCAAGGAACCTCTACCGAGTCTGCCTGACTTTGGGAGAGAAGGACAAGCAGGTGGAGAGGCAAAAGCTTGGAGATGTCTGGCCTGGCCCAGAGTTCCCACTTCCCACTAGACCAGATAGCTCAGGTATGCTGACTGTGGACCCCAGATCAGCAGGTGCCATCATCCGGGTCTGCGGATCTCGTGAATCTAAAGCCCTGGGGGACAGCCAGCCCTCCAGGGGCTGTCAATGCATGTCATGGTTTGAGAGCCACAGCCCTGGACAGACAATAGAGTCTACTAAACATTTGGTAGCATTTGTTCTTAGGTGGAACAAGTGTGAAATGCTGTGTATACAGCACAGTGAGGAAAGGAAGTGTATGAGGTCAAGTTGTTTATATGATGGTCAACAAGCAGACTGATGGGCTATTTTCCTCTGAACTGATGGAAAGAACCCACAGTCCATGTAGCTGCAGAGACACAGGCTGAGGCTGTCCCTCTCACCACAGGGATGTATTGATGTTCTCTGTTCTGTGAGATTTCTTGAGCGTGGCCAGCCCAGTGCCCAGTCCCAGCACCCAGTTGAAGAGGCCATCCCCAACCTGGCCATGAGAAACCCTGCCTTCCCAGCTTGTCTGCCTTCCTGAGCTCAGGTTACTAAGGAAACCATCATGCCGCCTTTGTCTGCACGTGCCACACGCAGCAATTCCGAGTCGCCTCTTGCGGCACCAGGGCTCCCCAGAACAGCTGAGGACAACAAAGTGTGAAACTTCTAAAAATGACAAATGGTCATGCCCCACCTCAGTGGCACTGTCCAGAGGGCTTTTTAACTCTGGGAGGCAACATAGGCGAGGAAGAGAAAGAATTTGAGACTTGGGCCATATGATTCACACCCCAACATTAGCCAGAGGTGTCCATGTTCCTCCGCTGCAGAAAACAAGGCACAAAAGGATGCTTCTTGCTGATGCACTTTCCCAAGGCTCTCATAGTGACTGCAGCAGAACACAGATTTCCCTGGGCTGCTCCCAGGTGGGACATCATGACTTCAGGGAGACGGATGTTAGGGATGGGCTCGAATATAGCAGCCAACTTGCCTGCAAACCTATGATTCTTTCCTCTTTCTGTTTTTTAAGATGTATGTTCAGGTTTCACACTCTCCTGTCTTTCTCTTTATTCAGAAGAAGTCTTTTATTTCTTTCATCCTCCCCCCTTTTCCTTCCTTCCTTCCCTCCTCCTTTCCTCCTGTTCTTACTTCCTTACCTTCCTTCCTTCCTTTCTTCCTTAGCCTTCCAGCCCTGTTAGAGTGACGGAAACACTCAAGTAGGCAAATGATAGCCCAGACGAGTGTGACATGGGCCCAAGGGCGCCACAGTGCTGAAGAGTTCTCTGTGGGTCATAGCCCCACTTCCTCCCAACAATGACCTCCACACAAATGCCCGTTCTCTGATGTGCAGTGTAGGTCTAAGGGGGATCTTTGCAAACAGCCCTTGAACTCCTTTGCTGTGCCAGCCCTGTCCCAGTGCTCTGGGGTTATGCACATGGATGGGAGATGGCCAAGCCCTGAAGCATGCATGGATCAGCACCAGACAATGAGACCACCAGGCTCCTTGCAAGGCTTTCCTCAAGAGGGGGAAATGAAGTCATTAGGCTTTTGGGGAAAACTCACCTGTCAGGAACTTCACAGAGCACAGCTCTCAGTCAGGGGCCTCCCGAGCATCCTCAGGGAGATGAGGAGACAGTGATTCATTGTGTTGCAGCTTTTTCTGTCTGACTGGCCCCCCTGTCTCAGAGGACAGGTGCACAGAGCTTGGAGTGCAGGCACTGGATATTGGGGTGGAGATGTGGCCACAGCTCAAAACTCCGAGGAGAGGAGTGCCCACGAGTCATGAAATATGGGTGGAGAAGGTCACTGAAATGGAAAATGCTTCTGTGCCTGTGGGAAGGGCAGCCTTGGAGAAGCTGGGGAAATGATGCCAGTGTGTTCACCTCTGGATGTGAAAAAGCATGTGCTGGTGCCCAAGAACTGCCAGGCCTTCAGAGGGTGCTGCCCAGAGTCCAGCCAGGGACTACATGGGGTCTTTTCTATTGGTCCTACCCGCATTGCTATGAGGATAAAGGACCCCTTCCAGCCATCTGGAAGCCCCAAAGAAGCCCCAAAGAGAGAATGCCCACCCATGGCTCCACAGACTGAGGTGCCTTCCCTCTGCTCATCACTATTGTGGCTACTCCTCGTGGGGGATGAGGGAGGGCATAGAAGTGGAAGGGAAAGACACCATCCTTCTTATAAGTCAGTGAGGATATGAGACTAACAATGAGGTTAGCATTCACTTTTACATGATAATATATACTTTTTAAATTATGGAGCAGCTTTGCTGATTCTTGTTCAGCTTGGGGACCACTCTGACCCTTAGCACACTGTCTATTGTCAAGCTTTCCTCAGTTGACATGCTTTCGCCCAATACATGGCTAGTAGAACTCTCTCTAGTTCTCATTCCCCAAGCATTATAGGCTTGCCTCCCAAATGTGGGGCAGGAGCTTTGGGGAATAGAGAAGTGGAAGGAATATTATAAAACTACTTTGAATATTTCACTTTTCAACCAGTAGCTATTTCACTGTTAATTCATTCCTCCACTTCACCTACTTAGAAATGGCCTTGGCCTGTACACTAATCCCTACAATGCCCCCTGCCCCCATCTTCAGCCAAATAAAAAGCGTGTTCTGGTTGCCTCCCATGTGGCTTGTATGGAGGCCCAAAGGCTGAAAACTACTGACACACAGAGCACAGGACAGAGTGGACCAGCCCTGAGTGGTCTGGAGAAGGACTCATTCCAAGTAATGACAAAAAAGCAGGAAAGACAGAGAGGTTTTGAGCTGTAGCAGGTGGGGCTGGCTCCTGGCTGGACAGACTATAGGTGCCATTAGATTCCCAACTTCTGAGACAGTCCAAGTAACATGTCCAAGTCACCCAGCAGGTAACTAAAAGATCAACCCTCATCTTCTTTATCCATTCATCTATTGACAGATACTTTGGTTGCTTCCATATCTTGGCTGTTGTAAATAATGCAATGGAATATTAGTCAGCCATTAAAAAGAAAGGAATCCTGCCAATTTTGATAACATGGATGGACCTAAAGGGTATTATTCTAAGTGAAATAAGCCAGGTGGAGAAAGATGAATACCATATGATTTCACTTACATGTCGAATCTAGAATCAAAACAAAATAAACCAAAATAAACAAAACAGCAATAGACTCAAAGACACTGGAGAAGAGACTGGTGGTTACCAGAGTTTGGGGTAGGTGGGTGAAATAGGTGAAGGGAATAAAGAGGCATAAAATCTCAACCATAATATAAATGAGTCATGGGGATGAAAGTGCAGCATAGAGAATACAGTCAATAGTTCTGTAAACTCTTCCTATGTTGACAAATTGTAACTACACTAGTTGGGGTGAGCACTTAATAATGCAGATAACTGTAGAATCACTATGTTGTACACTTGAAACCAATGTAATATTCTGTATCAATTATTCTTCAATAAAAATTTTGTTTAAATAATAATAATCAAGACTTCCACTGGCCACAGGTGACCCCAGCAAGTGGCAGCGGATGTGATTGGTGCTTGGGAGTGCCGGGGCTCAGGGTCGCTGGTGGCTCATGCCCACTAGTCAGGATCCTATATCTGCGGCTGATTGCCACCTTGTGGGACTCTGCCCCAAATATCCATTCTTAAAATTTTTTTCAGGAGAAATAGCAATTCTGATCCTTTGCATGGAGTATCTCAATTTCAAGTTTTATAACTAATTCAAAATATTTTGTTATGTTCTGTGGACCAAGAAAAGCTTTTAATGGATTAAGGTAGGCCTGAGGCCTGTCAGTGTGGGCCTCTGATTAGAGCTCAGTCCTGCCCCCATGGTGTAGTCTTTGTGGGACCCAGGGAAAGGCAGGGTCGGGAACTCAGCTGCCAGCTGCCGAAGGCTTCATTTCCCAGAATGTATCAGAAGCCCTAGTCAGAAGGTGCTTCTCCTTGGGAGTGTCCTGCTGCCTAATGTCCCTGGAAATGTCCCCTCCAGGCCCCATGCCTCCTGTCCTGGTTCTCCTTCCTGCCATACAACATGGCCCCCTGCTGTCAGCAGGCTCTGGCTCACCCCAGGTCCCGAGTCCCCGCTGCCCATCTCCCCAGGTCCTTCCCTCTGTGTCTGCTCATCCAGCTCTGGCCCCAGCAGGACGCTGCTGCCGGCCTGCCTGACAACTGTCAGCCTGAGGTGTGGACACCTTCTCCTTGGTGGCTTCCCCTTTTTCATTAGGTTTGACAGTGCGTTTTTCTGAGATTAATAGTGCAAGGGGAGCCAGGATATGAGGCTTTTAGTGGTGACAAACTGCCAGGCCCATGCGGCTCTGGAAGTCATGTTGCAACAGGAGCAGGCCCCTGGCTGGGCCCTGGGGTCAAAGGAGAAGAGGGTGATGGCCATATGTCTATCAGAGCCTAGATTCAGCTAGAGTGGGACATCTCAGCCCTTCATCCTTACCCTTTCCTGTGCAGCAAAGACAGATACACTCAAAGCCACATACTAAGCAGTGCATACACACACACACACACACACACACACACAAAACCAACACCCCCGTGGGTGGCCTCTGCAGCTAGACAGGCAGTGGGCGATGAGTGGGCCACTCCTGGGGCAGTGCTCACTGGTGATTGACAAGAGGCAGTGAACGGCCATCCATCAGGTCGGGTCCCCAAGCTTAGGCATTTCTGCTCTGTCCTCCTGGCCCTTTCTCCTTCCACTGGCCCAATCTGGGATTCTTCATACAGTCATGAGAAATTGAAAACACAGAACATAGCCCTGGCCACTTGCATTACACTGGTCCCTACTAACTGCCCTCCACACCCTCCTCCAATTCCCAGAAGAGTGAACAACATTTCTATTTGTCTGGACTGGGAGGGAGGGCTTTGGAGTATGATCAGAGAAATTCAGGAGAAGGACACATACCTATTAATTCTCAGAAATAGCATTTTGCCACACATGCAACAGACTCTCCACACACATACACATATGTATGTGTGCATGAATACATACAAACATACACACACGTGTACATGCTTAAACAGATGCATACACACATGAGTGTGTGAACACATGCACACACATAATCATGCTCACATATGCAAACACACTCACAGTCATGCACACACAAGCATGTGCACTCACAGCTGCATGAACACATACATACTCACACACATCTGCCCTTTTCTTGGGAACAGCCTCCAGACCTACCTCAGGTTCAATATGATTCCCTAGGCTGGGAGAGACCTTAGAGAGCAATCTAAGGCTCAGAAAGTTGAATGGGTTTTCCCAAGGCCACACAGCCTTTTAGGACTTGAGCTTAGCTTAAAATCTGACATATCTAAGGTCTTTCCCAGATGAACTGACTCCATGGATTTTCAGGATAAAAATACTTCCAAGCTAACACTTATTACCTATTTTATCCTTCATGATTCATTGAGAGGTCACCTTCATTATTATTTTTGACTTCATTATATGGGTGAGGAAATTGTGACCCAAACAGGAGAAATTACTTATCCGAAGCACTGAACTGATAATAAAAGTGGGACATGCCTGCAGAGGCTCTGACTCTCAGGCTGAGTAACTTACATGCACCCAATAGCCACCATTTCCCCTAGGGTGTTGAATCATCATCTGACCCCATTGAAGTCCTTTCTCTGCCCCTTGCTCTATTCCATTGGCTACCCCAGAAAATGAGGCCCTTATATTTTCTTATGGCATGCAAGAGCTCTGTGACCTTGGACAGATCTCTTTAAGCACCTAATTCTTCATTTACCAAGCTGTAAAATGGGTAAAGAAAGTGATAATAGCTATCTTTCAGGATTGTTTTAATGATTAAACTCTTACATATGCATATATTTTTCAAACTGGAAAACATTGTATAAAACTGAGAAAATGTTACTGAGAATGGTTTTACAGTGCTTGGGGAAATTGAGGCACAGATGAAGTTCCTCCTTCTTGGAGTCTCTCATCTTGTCTGCTATGTCTAGAACACAGCTGTCAAAGCTAATAGATGACTGAAGGCAAGAGGATATTAGGAAGGCCTGAAACTGACAAGGGATTTGTGTCAAGACTACAAAACAAATAGAAAATAGCAACCTAGTAGAAAAATGGGAAAAGCATACGAACAGGCATTTTACAGAAAGGGAAACCCAAAAAGCTAACCAGCATATAAAGAAATGTTCAAAATCATTAGTAATAACATAAATAAAATTAAGTTAATGAGCTATTACTTGGCAACAATTAGGCAAAAATTAGAGGTAATGCCACATAGGAGCAGGAATTTGAGGACAGAGGGGCCTTGTGCACTGACAATGGGAGAGTAGACCTATGGTCCTGTAATGGAGCTGCTATAATACTTAATCAAGTATGTACACTGAGACCATATGTTCTAGCTATTTTTTGTTGTGTAACAAGGCATTGCTTACCTAGTAGCTTAAAACAACAACCATTACTTTGCTCACCAATCTCCAATTTGAGCAGAGCTTGGTAGTGAAAGCTCACTTCTGTTTCTTGTGATATCACTGGGGTGCTCAAAGGTGGGGTGACTTGAGAGCTGGAGGCTGGAACCATCAGAAACTCACTCCATTGCCCATTATCGATGGCCATCAGCTAGAATCCTAGTTGACATGGTTGGACAGAATTCTTACATGTGACTTCTCAGGTGAATACTTGGCTCCCACTCAGCAAGGTCAATGGTTCCCAAGAAGCAGTGGTCCCAGGGACCAAGAAAAAATGCATGACATTTCTGTGACCTAGCCTCTGCAATCACACAGTTTTATTTCTACTATATGCTAGTGCTTGAGCAAGTTAAAAAGGGCTATCGAGGATCAAGGGAAGAGGACACTGACCCCAACTTCAGTGGGAGGAATAACAACATCATACTATAAGAATGTGAGGATGGGATGTATTGTGTTTGTCATTTTTAGAGAATGCAACCTTCTCAACCAGAAAGGAATTCTCATTCAGTTCCACAGGAGATGCATGGCAATGTTACTGCAGCATGGATTTGGGTGGTAGGAAGTTGGAGGTAAGCTGACGTTCATCACTGAGAGAGTAGTGAGGCGGTATGTGATATACAAAATAGAGTGTTATGCTGAAGCTGTGAATTAGATGCACTCACAGTCATGTAGGTGGTTCATTAAAAATATATATTTAATATATTTTATTTTAAAAGTTAAACAGTAAACAGAATTAAAATATATATCTTAATACTATTTGCATAAATTAAAAATACCTATAAGAAAATTAAAACACATATTTTATAGGTATGCTTACAAATGAAAGCTATACTGTTAACATATCACAATTGTATCTTATGTTTAGGGAAAGGAAGTGGGATTGGAGAACAGGAACAGAAGGGAATAAGGGCGAACCCAAAAATTGGATTTATCCTTACATAGTCATCTATTTTCGACTCAGATGTCAAAACAATATAATGGAGAAAGGGAAGTCTTTTTTAGCAAATGGCACTTCACTAACTGATTATCTATAATGAATCTCAGTTTCTACCTCACACCATACACAAAAATAATTCAAGATGGATCACAGACCTAGACATTCAAGCTAAAATCATCAAGGTTTTTAGAAGGAAAAGGAGAATATCTTTATGAACTGAGGATAGGCAAAAGTTTCTTTGAGAAGGCACAATGGACATTAACTGTAAAAGAAAACATGTAAATTTATACTTCACCAAAATTATAAATCTTGGCTCGTGAAAAGAAACCAAAAAGTAGAAAACAATCCATCAACTGGAAAAAATGTAAAACATATATCTCACAAAAAATTAGTGCAAAGAATTCCCATAATTCAATACTAAAAGGAAAAATATACCAATTAAATAAATGAACAAAATATTTAAAAGATGCTTCACAAAAGAAGATAAATAGATGGTCAAGAAATATGTGAAACAGTGTTCATCATTAACTTTTAGAGAAATGCATATTAAAACTGGAATAAGTAATCACTTATCACCTGCCAGAATGCCTAAGTTTAAATCTAACACCTCCAAATATTGGCAAGGATGTCAAGCAACCAGAATTCTCATGCATTGTCGGTGGGAAGGTAAATGCTGCATCTCTTTTGGAAAGGAGACATAAAAACATATTCACACCAAGACTTGTTCCTATCAACGTTATTCAAAAAGTGAAAATGACTAAAAATGGGTAAATAAATTCTGATATATTCATATACTGGAATTCTACTCAGCAATTAAAAGGAAAAACTACTGATGCAAACAACACAAATGAAGCTTTAAAACAATATGCTGAGTGAACGAAGCCCTACACGAAAAAATATTTGTTGTATGATTCCATTCACGTTTAGGTTCAGAGTAGAGAAAACTCATTTATGGTGGAAGAAAATCAGAATAGTGGCAGCCTCTGGGGAGTGGCATACAGGACGAGTTGGACAGGAACATTTGGGAGTTTCTGGGTGGCAGTGATGTTCTGTATCTCAGTAGGGTTTAGGGTTATCATGGTGTATGTATTTGTCACAACTCCACAATTCGCACACTTATTTATACATTTCACTGTATGTAAATTTTAAGACAAAACTGAAAAAGAACTGAAAACAAAGATGGAAGTAAAAATTAAAATATTTACTGGATACAACTGAAGTATTGAAGCCTACAATTTATCTTGAACTGTATCCCAAAAGAGGACTAACTGAGGGATAGAAGTTTGGATCGATGGATAGATACACGAAAAAGAAAGGACAGGAGCATGTTAAGGAGGAACCTAGGTGGTAGGTGTGCAGATGTTCACCATTAACAGCAGTCAACTTTGCAGTATTAAAAAGAAAGAAAGATTAAAAATAAAAACAAGAGATGCCTTATCACTAACCAAGCATGATACGTACCTTGAACTGAGGAGTGTGATTAATCCAACCCTCTGTTGCTAAGATCCAGAAAGAAAAATAAAGAGAATTGAAGAATCATGTGTTTTCAGCTAAACTCCCAGGTATCTGATGATGGCAATCATGGGTTCCTGGGCAGTAAGTGCTGGAAAAAGGTTGAGGCATCAAGCTGCCCATGGCTGTGGCAGGGCTCAGAGCCAGAACCACAGTCTGGGCACAGGTGCTGTCCACCCACTGAAAGGGTCCTGTTGACCAAGGATGTGTCCCTGGCTCTCTAAGGTGCCCTGGGAGCCAGAGGCAAAGTTTGCAGTGAATGGGGGAGCAGTGTCTCCTAGAGAAGCAAAGACCTTCACTCACACCGCCTTCTGAGCAAAGTGCACACTCACCAGGCAAGGCCAGGGCCCTCCTCTGGGCTCCCAGAGGGCCTGGTTCACATGCCATCAAGTCTTGCACTGCTCTGGGCAGGTATGTTTACATCCAACAAGCAACATGAGAGCAAGACCGGTGGCTGACACCTGTGTCTTGATGGGAAGCACTCAGGAAGCATTTGTAGAAACAACAAAGGCCTGGCTGTTAATAGCAATAGTGCTGAGGCAACACGGCCAAAACAAGACACTCTTGGCCAGAACACCAGAAAAAGGGCTTGTAATAGAAGTGGAGAGGATTTGTAAAGCTTTATGATGCAATCTAGATTTCTGTTTGATCTTTTCCTATTAAAAATGCTTTCTCATTATACTCAGGATCTTCAAAAGGCCATCAGACAGATGGTAGAAGGAGCTCCAGAAAACTCCATCCTCTCAAAGGCAGTTTTGTGCCCATTTTATAACTGGGAAGGCTCAGCTGCGGTGTGTCTGTGGCTTCCACCAGTTCGCCACGACAGCGGTGTAACAGCGAGAATCAGACCATGGGCTTGTGAACAAAGAGGATCGTTTTGTGTCTGCAGCATCCCACTTACCAGCCGCCCTACCTTATGTGAGTTGCTTTATCTCTTTGCATCTCAGCTGACTCTTCATGTCTGCCTCGAAGGCTTTGTGTGAGGATTAAATGAGATCATATATGTTAATCGCTCCACAGGGAGCTAGACACCTCATGACTCCAACTGGATGGTTCCAATCCCCTTCCAAAAGTTTTGAGAACTCTTACAACATCCTGGAAATTCAGGGGGTAGTAGACAAACTTAGTCACCAGGAGGATTTGAGCATCTAATCCTCTGCTCAGATTTCAGTGGGTAAAGGAAGGAAGTCCAGCTTTGTTTGCTATGGACCTGCAAAAACAGCTCCTAATTCTTCTTACCAAAATGGTAGCCAATGGAGCTGATCAGCTGAGTTTTCACTTTGTTTTGTTTCCCCATGTGCTGAGTATTACCAGGAGGAATATCACAAGGAATCATCCCTCTCCTTGACAAAAATGTTTAAGTCTGAATGCCCTGGGCCCCTGGACTTCTCCACAACACGGAGGGAGAAAAAGTACAAATGTTTTAATAACAGTCCCAAGTGCAAAGAAGCTAGAGCAGTTTGCCATGGAAATCAATAATGGCTGCTCCCCAATCCAGCAGATGAGCACGCAGCCCCGGCTTGCTGATCTCCCGTTAATCCTAGCCAACCAGCAGAGCTGAGGCCAGGGCCATGCCCAGAAATTCAGGCCTCCAACCTCTAGGGGGCAAAGCCAAACACCCCCTCCAAAGGTTAATGAGGCAATTATGTTTCTGGTTAAAGATGAGAGCAGTCAGGGCCACTGAGTTCATCACAACGTTTAGAATACTAGAGAAGGAAAAGCACAGGAGAAGAGGGAAGGCAGGAAAGAGAGACATGAAACCAAATCAACAGGGAGAAAGATCATCACATGCCATGGGCACAGGAATTGAGTTTCTCTGTATTCTCTGTTTCTTCCCTCAAAAATCTTTCTCCAGATGCTCCCAGTGTTCTCTGTTCCATGTCCACGTGCTCAGGAGAAGGTGTTCAGAGCACATGTAGGGGGCATCCTCCCCTGGCCTGTGGACAGGTTCTCAGTTCGGTTACCTATCAGTTGGATATCCCAAGCTCCAGTGGGAATGGTCAAGCCACTGCCTATTCTCTTGCCTATTCATGCATTCAGCAGGAACCTGTCCTCCTGGAGCTTACCTTCTGACGAGGAAACATATCACAGGAGCCTGAAATCAAATACATCACAATAGGGATATAGAATTAATCAATCTTACACGTTGGAACATACTTAACTTATGATAGAAAAGCTGTGTGACTGTAACAGGATCATAATAAGGGGAATCATGTCTAACCTGGAGGGGTCATAAAATTAGCACAAAACAAACATGTAAGAAAAGAGGATAAGGCAAGGAGAATGCAGCAAGAGAAGCACCTCTGTAAGGCCCTGGACGGGAGGGCATGGAATGTCTGGAGAGTCAGGCTGGAGGCCGGAGGGCACCGGGTGAGGTGGAGTGGTAAGGCAGGAAGCAGTTGGCACATTCCTGCTTTCTTGAATAGTGAGTCTTTATCCTAAGGGCAAAGGAAGACTTCAGAAAATTTTACACAGTGTTCTGAAGTGATCTGGGGGAAAACTGGCAGGTAAAAATCAGCAGCACTCGGTGATAGTTTGAATATGGTAATAAGTAGGGAAAGGTGACTGAGAGGAAGTTTTCTAGAATGGCTATTGGGTTTCTGTCTTTGCAATTGGTCAGGCTGTGCCAGGAGAGCCTTCCTCAGTATCCAACAGTGTGACCATGGTTGGCCCCTGACCTAATCCGGGCCTGCTAAGTGGTCACTAGGGCTTTCCAGGATGCTTTGCTGCTCTTTGCCAAGGCAAAGGGTGAAAGAAAAAGTTTTCATGGCCCTAATACCTGTAGTGCTCATAGCAGAACTTAAGAAAATGTTTTGTCGGTTTACAGAACTTCTTAGGATGTGTAGCAGAGTAACATCTATGATTGTTTATACACCTCATGGTATGGGTATGGGAGGGTGGGTAAGCATACTGTCATCATTGTTTTAAGATAAATCAACCATGCAAGGTCCATCCCAGGTGCTTATCACCAGCATATAAAGTGGCACAGAGCCCAACGCGCAGCAGATGGTCAATACATGCTTGTTAGGTTAAGGAAGAAGTGGCCTGCCCAAGATCACAGACCACAGAAGGTGCACTGCTGATACCCTCCAGCTCTTCCAGTGACCTCACACATCACTGTCCCCATGGCATCAGACTCTGCCCATTTAGGGAGGGAGCTACGGAGAAAGGGCATGCCAGACACAACTGCAGTTAGTCACAAGAGGTGTGGTTGGCCCATTTGGGCAGTAGCATTTCCAGAGATTTACAAGTACTCATCAAGTGCAGGCTGAGAGGTAAGGACATTCTTGGTGACAGGGTCCAGGGTCCAGGTACCATGGAGGGTAAAGGAGTCATCCAATTCCAGAAGCAGGGAGCAGCTTTCCACTGATGGCAGGAGTAGGGAGGGCCCCAATATCCTATCCCTGCTGAGAGCTCCATGGTACCCCACTTTGTACATCAATCACTCTGGACCTGCCTAATTCGCTATTAAAGATTAAGTCCTAGACATGTGACTAGACAACAGGGTATGTTCATACTTAAGGTTCTTGATATATATTGTCAAAATGTTTTTCAGAAGGGTCTTACTGATTCACGTGATGATCAGCACATACATGAGAATACAATTTCTCCACACATTCACCACCTAGAATCTTATATGCTTTTTAAAAAAAATAATTCTGCCATTTTTATAAATTAAAGTTGGTATTGCATTTTTTCTATAATTATTTCTAAGCATGATCATTTTTATATTTTTATTACCCTTTTGCTTTGAGATTCTATAAATTCTTAAGTTATTTGCAACCCCTTTCCCTCCCCCACCCTGCTGGGATAAGCATGTACTTTAAAATACTGTTAGTCTGTAATCTATTTATAAGAGTAATACATGCCTTTTATAAAATATAAGAAAATACAGAAAAGTATACAAAATAAAGATTGCTAATCTTCCCACAACCCAGAAGAATTACTAATTGATTTTGTTTCCTGGTAAGTAACCAGCTTGTTTTTTTTTTAAAGCAATTGATTTTTAAGCAATTTTTAAAATATGAAGGAAATTAATTCCTTATCTGGAGTGCTTTTAAGAATCCTTGACTATATTTTTCATGATGTGATATGTTTTTACATAAAATGCCAGTAATGTTTGTAAACATTACTGACATTTTCCTATTTTCATATCTCACATTAATTTTAGGTTTTGAAAGTGCTCCCTTCAGTTAATTGCTGTTTTAACTTCAAATAATTTTTGAAATTTAACTAGTTAATTTAGAATTGGTTTTGTTATAAATGGAATGTATGGATATGACCTGAATGTTTTTCCTAATTAGTAATTCCCAAAGTCACTTATTAAATAATCCATCTTTTCCTTTTGGTGACTTCCTTGTTTTATCATAAATTAAATGCTTGCATACACTAGGGAATGTTTCTGGGCTCTCAGTTCTCACCCATTGATCTGTTCCTTCTTTATTCTTTTTGTCAATACCACATTGTTTTAAGTACTATGGCTTTATAATGCATTTTAAATATCTGTTACTGCAAGTCCCTCCTCTTGTCTTCCCTAAAAATAATAAAAATAAAAATAACAAATATTTTGCCATTTTTATTCTTTAAATGAATCATATCATTTTGCTAGTCTATATATTTATATTTATATCTAATCTTCATATACACATTGACACTTGATTGAGGCCTTGTTTATTAGGGAAGAGTAGACAACTGAGAAAAAAAGATTTAAGAACTAGAAAAAAGAACACTCGTGTGTGTGTGTGTGTGTGTGTGTGTGTGTTGTCTGTGTGTTGTATAACAGGCTCTGCCCTGGGCTGTGCTCTAGGCAGTTAAGGACAAATGAGACAGGATCCCGACCCTATTGTAGCCCACAGACCAGCTGGGGGGTCTGCCATATAAAAAGTAGCATCATTCCATGGCATTGAATGACTGGAGTGATAAGATATATATAGAAAACCTCTCATACTTCCAACATCACCCAGGGCAAGCTTGCTGGTGGATGGGAAGAGGCAGGGAAACAGGTGACTATTCATTCAGGTAGCAAGCACCTGTTGCATTCCGGGCATGACTTCTGCCTCATGGAGCTCCCATTCTAGAAAGGGACATAAGTTAGTAAGCAGGTTCATTAACAACCCAGATGGAGGCTCTGGATGGTTACATGCAGGGCGCAAAGCAGCCTGGGAAAAGTGCTCATCATCTGAGAAGAAGGGCAGGCTTTCCCTTGGGGTAGATGGTTCTTTTGAACTGAGGTGTGAATGGAGGTAGGAGGTGCTCAAAAAAGAAGTTAGTGGAAAAGGAATGCTCAGGCAGGGAGCAATATTTATGAGCCCGCAGAGGTGAAAGAGTCTCTTAGACTTGAAGGTGTTAGGGGCAAAGGGTGGCAGCATTGTCTACAAAGTGGACAACTGAACAGGCATCACAAATCCTTACAAGGGGAACTTACATTCCTTCTTGAGATGTTTTGGATTTTTTATATAGGTAAACTCCCTTCCTGACTAATTTTCCAAGGCCTGAGCTCCTCGGGAAGAGGAGAGGTGCAGATGTTTTGAAGCAGAGTAAATCAAGGGGGACAAAGGCGTGATGGAGACTCAGATGGCGGTGGTGGTTTGGAGTTCTGGGTCATCGAAGCAGAATCATAGGGTCTCATCCCTCAGAACAGGATGTCTGCCCGGCATGCCCAGGCTGACCCTGCATCCCAGGGCTCTGAGTCTTGGGAAAGACCCTGGGCCCATGATGGGTCAGGATTTGAAGATGTCCTTCTTCATGGATTGGAGAGCTTGGGTGAGCATCTGATGGGCTGAGACCAGGATCAGCTGAGGACAGGAGCCTCCTCTTTTGGAACTGTTGGGGGACTCTTTGGAATTTTAGTGTGTCTAAAGGGGTACAAGAGACAAATAGTTGGGATAAAGTGTTCTGACAGCTCTGCAGGATAGAAACTCAAGTCAGATGTGTTTGGATTTAATGAAAGTAATACTACATTTCTTGTACATCTGAATTTATGGAGAAAGATTCACATATAATATTTAAGTCTCTCATTACACAAAATAGAGGATATATGAACAATAGAAGGAAAAAAATACCTACATACCTTGTCCCAACCCCAACCATTGTTAAAATTTTGATAAACTTCTAGTTTCTCTATTAGGACTCTGGTTTTAACTTGGTGTGTGTGTGTGTGTGTTACCTAGTTCTAATCATACTATAAATATAATTTTGTACTTTGTCTTTTTACCTAATATTATAACATAGGCATTTTTTCTCTGTTATTATAAAGCATTTGTAGAATAAATCATATAGGAGAAAGGTGTATAGATTTAACCACACAATATTTAAAACATGCAAGTATCAAAAATTACATCTAAAAGGTATACAATTATCTGTAGATGAAATTTGCATCAAATTAGGCAAGTAATTAATGTTTTAATTATGCAAAGTATACATGTGAATGGATTTTAAAAAGATGAAGAGGAAAAAATTATAAAAACAACACATGAAAAGTCATAATAAAGAAGGAAATACATTTGGTCAACATGGAAAATAATTTATTCTTATTAGATTGCAAAGGAATACAAATTAAGGTCTTGACGTACCATTTATCTTTTATCATATTAAAAAAGATTTGAAAATATTTCACATCCATTGCTTGGCAGTGTAGGGGTAAGGTGACTTATGCTTCCTTATACATGGGTTATAAACTAGTGCAAAGTTTTGAGGAAACTGATATTATGTACCAAAAGCCTTTAATTTTTCATGTAGTCAGTAATCCCAGATCTGCTGTTTTTACCATGGAATGAATGTTATTAGAGGTAACCATAAAGATTTATGCACAAGGATATTCATCACAGCATTATTTATAATGGTGAAAAATTAGAAATAACCTAATGTCCATCCAACAAAAATTGGTTAAGCAGACTATTATGCAGTCATTACAACTTAGAAAACTGCATAACAACATTGAAAAATGACTTCCCCATTTTCACAAAGGGTCACACCACTCTTACGAAAATGCAGGAGATTTGGAAGTTTATTCTCTTTTCCACAAACAGGATGAAATGTATCTAGTACTTCTGAGAGCTCTAGGTTTGCAAACATTGAGTGTAGACACCCCAAAAAATTCATTCACTCAAAGCATAAGTACTGTACTGAGTCCACAGAACAAGCAGACGGCGGGGCAAACAATTTTACTCTTGCCTCTTTCCTTCTGTCCCTTTAGTCCTGCTTGTCAGGCTGTTCTTTCCCAGCCCCTGAATCCAGACCTAAGAAATCACTCCTGCAAATAGAGAAAAAATCTTACTAGGGCCTTAACTCACAAAACAGACTCATTTCAGGAATTTAAGAAGCCGTTCCCCAGTTTGCAAATAATCAGTTTGCAACTTTTTCCACAAGTCTGACCTCTCCCATTCACCAGTCCCCGCCTGTCATCTGACCTCTGGCAGCTGGGCTCTAAGGGAAGCCTGCCTTCATATTCACCCCGCTTCTCCCTTTCAAGTCCGTGTTTCTTGGTCCCACACGGATGGAGGAGGGGAGGGGAGGACCGAGTGCTCAGCGAGCTCTTACTTGGCTGGCAGAGAGTTCAAGCTGTTACTGGCCCTCGAGGACTGCTTTTGTGGGTTCTCTGAAGAACTTTTCCATGAAATGAGTGATGCCTTCCCTCCTGGCTGGCTCGCCCTGCCTCGGCCCCTGAGTTTCTGGTGGTCCGGCCCCAGGAAGGAGCCCACATCTCTGCCCCCTAAGTTTCCCAGGTGAGGGCAGACACCAGCACCTGTGTCCTGGCTGTGGGGCACACAGCAAGCTCCCCAAGTGACTCTGTTGAGGGATTTCTCCCCCATCTCCAGGTGAGGTTGGAGGAAGCGGTGTGGCAGTCATCATCGAGCTTTTCCAGAGGAAATCTACCTTACAGATTCCTTCCCCATCTGTCTTCTTAACCCTTTATATATCCTCAATGTGCCTGAGGGCTTCAAGAGTCATACAACCAATTATCAAACACTTCACTTGAGCTTTTTGCAAGATGGCAAATGCAGCACCTCCTGTCCTTTTGCTTTACCCACTTCTGAGAAAGACCCACTTTAACACCCTGAAGTAACCTTTCTGAACCTTCTTTCCCTCACGCATCTGCAGCTTTAGTCACATCAGACTTGCAGTTACTTTACATGCTCTTTTTGTCCACCCGCGCTGCTCCCTCCAGACACCTGTCAATCCCGTGCCCAAGCCTCCCCCTCCCAGCAGCAAGCACCTATCTGCTGTACTTTCTCACTACATTCCTCAACTGTGGAACATGCTCTGCCTGGTGAAAGAGTTAAGGTTTTCCGCCACATTTTAATTGTCTCTACAAACCCAGGAAGCACATTACTCAGAGCGTGGTATGCAGTAGGCGCTCAAGGAATACTTGCTAAACCATACCCTTTATACATGGCATTGACCTCAGTTGTGGTATTTATAGGACTGGGATGTTTAAGGTCAAAGACACAAGAGGAAACGTGACCCCAGATGGTGTGTAGCGTCATGTGGGTTTGGGGAAGGCTCACATCTGTGAACAGATAAGAAAGGGAAGTCAATGACCTGTGCCAGCCTGAAAACTCAAAGGGCCAAAGACCCACCAGAGCAGAACTTACTTACAGGGTTAATCATAAGGCCCACGTTATGGGATATTAACCAGATAAAGGAAGTGTGGTGGTCAGAAAGGGTGATGTTAATGCCTCAGAGAAAGTAGATAGTGCACTTCAAGATTAAGGTCCCCTGACCACTGAGTCTATTCAGGGCCTTCCTGTGTTGTACTTCTATTCTCTTATTCATCTTGACGGCCCACCTTGGTGTAGTTGAAAGGCAGGAGCTGGTTACATAAAATTAGGCAGGCTCTGAGAAACCCCCTTGGGCCCTTCAGACACTGGCTGTGACTTTGAGCTGGGATATAAAATTAAATAACTAGCCTCACTAATTACTTGATGAGAACTAGAAAAATGTTAGTGTTTGCCTTTTCTAACTCCCAGCTTTGGTGTGGGGTTGGAACTGTGCATTGATGGATATGAGGTGGACTTGTATAGGGAGGACAGGCAGCACAGCTCTACCAGCCGCAGTAAACAGGTAACACCAGCCAGCAAAGAGGTGTGTGTGTGTGCAGCCTCCAGCTCCCCATGGGAACAAGCATGGGAGGCCCTGGAATTTCTCTACAGGATGCACTTAGGATGATAATCTCTCTGGAAGTGGGGATGGGGCATTTCTCTGGAAGCTGTGCTTACATATTAAGTACATGCTTTTTCATTCAGGGAGGCTTGTGGATGGTGTCAGGAAGAAGGCTGGTAAAGGTGAAGACTCAAGCTTCCAAGCCCATTTTGGTATGACTGTAGAAAACCCGTTCTGCAGAAAAGTATGGCGAGGATTTAGAAACTACGCAGTCAGTCAGTGTGGACACCTAGAGCTGAGACTCTTCTGAGACTCTTAACAAATACAAAAGCCTCCCTCTCCCCCCTTAGCTTTAAGGCTAGGGGACATGCTGGTGGCAGTGAGACAGATGTTTAGGACACCATCCTTACCCACAAAACAGTGTCCCTAACTGCAACATGCAGTCGTAGGCTCTCTTGACATGGAAGGTAACTCCAGAGTCTGAGACCTGGGGTGGTGATCTCTGACCCTGCCTCTGGACGTCAGGGCATCCCCATGTCAGAAGGCGTCTGTGCAGAGGGTCTAAAACAAGGTCCTCACGGCCACGCTGAGATGGTCACGAAGGGTCCACATGCATATGCTCCCTTTGCAAAGAGAATGTGCCTCCGCACAGGGCTTTCACCAGCTTCTCAATAGGTCTGTGACCCCCCCTTAGTGAAGACCCCCTGCTCCCTGAGGTCTTCCCAGGTTATTTAACCAATCAACTAATCTCTGCCAGTGGCCAAGCCTTCTTCCATGTGCAGGTGGTCCCTGCCTCAATTACACCTCATTTACATCTACTTAGGCTTCCATGGGTGCAGAGAATGTCTCATTAATGTCTTTATGAGATGTCTCTCAGAGACTGGAAGATGGCGTATTTTCAGTGCTTTAATCCCCACGTGGCCTCCGATTTCTCCCATGTCAGTATCTCTCCTCTAGGCATTAAGACTCCCTACCCTCTTCCCCACAGTGCAGGTTTGCTTCTGTAAGCCTCAGTTAAGTTGTATGGGTTCTTTTTTCCCCCATCCTAGAGGTTCTGAACAATTCTTATTAAATTTATTTCTGGACATTTTATGTTTGGGAATGTTATAATAAATGGGCATAATTTTCAATTACATTTATCAACTGGTTATTTCTGATAAAATAGTGATTATTTTTATATTTTATCATGTAATATTTAATTTTACTTAGCTCTCAATTTCAATAGCTTTTTAGTTAATTCTGTTGGTCTTCTAGATTGGGAGTCATAAGCAAAAATATATTTTTGAAATCTAATTTCTTCTTTTCTGAAATGCATTCTCTTTTTTTATTTCTATGTGCCTTTGTGTGTGTGTGTGAGAGAGAGAGAAGAAAGGAAACTTCTTTTTGCATTCTCTAGAATAACTAAAAATCACAATGAAATTATCTTTCCCTTAAAAGATTGATAAACCTCTCCTGCAAAGTCTCTCATCCCAACATTTTAAAGAGCTAGTTCTTTGACAACATTTTCCCATTTTTTTAAAAAGTCTTTGGTTTATATATATTTTCTAGATTTTCTTAAGCTAGTTTAAATGTATTTTCCCTGAACATTATGAATTTTATGCAGTTTCCGTATTTAGCAGAGTTGTTCATAGAAATCTCTTAAAAGTCTATAAATCCCCTTCATATTTATGATTATGTCTTTATTCTCAATCCTATTTTGGTCTCATTTTTCCTTGATTAGATTTCTTGGTTTTGAATATTTTATTCGCCATTTCAGAGAACCCAATCTCATTTATTTAGTAATTCTGCTGACTGCATATTTATGCTTGTTATTTCTGTTAATTCCCTCCTCCTACTTTCTGTATGATTTTTGCTGACTTGTTGAGTTTAAAAGTCAGAGTATTTGTTTTTATTTTTGTCTTGCTAAATAGGAAAAATATCTAAGATTATTACTGTAATAATAAGTACAGCTTTGGCTGCAGCACCCATAAGTGTCCCTAGTGTTGCCAGCTCATTATTTTTCAAATAGTATATATTTGTAGTTGTGGTTTATCTTTTATTGTATTACATAGAAATGTGTTACTAAATGTCAAGTAGTTTCTCATTTAAAGTTACATCATTTATGTATAGTCTGTTTGCATTGCAATCAGAGAATGTAGCTATTACAACCTGTTTAAAAATTTATTCAGATATTTTAGAGGTCTAACAGGTAATTATTATAGTAAATATTCCAAGGGCACTAGGAAAAAAGAAAAAGACAAGCATTACCTCTGCAGATTCTGATATATTATTGAATCAACTTTATCAAGAGACTTCTCTGACTTTGATATGTTAAGTGAGCAAAGAATAAAATATAATACCAAACCAGAAAAATACAGCTATAATCTACCACTAATATTGTGGGGTGTTTATATATTTTTAATTGGAATATAGTTGATATACAATATTTGTTTCAAGTATACAACATAGTGATTCAACAGTTATATACATTAATAGTTTTCTACAGTTTCTAGAAACTTTTCAGTATATATTTAGATTCAGTGTTATTCACAAAAGCAACAATAATGATAATATCTAACACATATGAGGTGCTTATGACTTGCTAAAAACTGTGCTGAACACATTGAATGCCTGAATTTTTCCATTTTCACAGTGAGGATTGTCTGCAGTTAACAGATGAGGAAACTGACGCTTGCCAAGTAGTTAGATTTGGATTCAGCTACCAGGGACAGGAGAAAAATAACAGAGATAAAGCAAGATAACTTCAGTTCATCCCCCTGTTGGTCCAGAGCTGGTGTTACGGGGGCTGCAAGCACCCACACGTTTGTGGATTCCTCCTGTGTCCCACTACAGAGCCTGCGGATCTGACTTAGGGCTGGGTGAGTTGAGATTCAGGGCAGCTGTCCTGCCTCCCGTACTGTCCAACAAAGAAACAGATGGAGGGCCTCTGACCCTTAAGGTCATCAAAGCTTCCCCAAGCATACTTGCTCCCGAACCCATAACCCCATGAAGTTAGGAGGCTCTCATTCCCAGACCAGGCTTTTGTTGAGGCTAAGAGCTCAGTACTCAGGGCCCAGCCGTCACAGGTGCACCACTAGCCATCCTCCCGAGGCATTGTCATGCCCTCCAGGTGTTGCCATCAACTGCTTTTGCCATCAAGGAGCTTTCAATATCTATTTTATGATCTAAAAACTTCTTGGGAAGGCAGAGGCACATCCTCTTCTTCTTGTCTCTTCTCTGGTGCCCATCACTAAGGCTCAGCATCATGATGCTCATTAGCTGGCCCCGAAGAGCCTGGAGAAGGTGTGTATTGTAGACAGCTTCCCTTTGGACTGGCCTGGCTACCTCCCTGAAGCTGGGGAAGAAAAAAGTCCATTTCATGGGATGGTGGAGGGAAGAATAGAGGAGAAAGAAATATATACAGATAAACAGACACACACATATAAATACTTCCATAAATTAGCCTGATACTCAAGATGGACCTGCCAAGAAAACTTTGAGAAGAAAGTGATATTTTTCCTAGGAATTTCAGGAATTATTGTTCAGGTCATTTTGAAAGTAGCGTCTTTTTAAAAAATTATTATTATCTTTTCTAGTTGATGGCTGGAGGCAAAGAGAGCTATTGGCATAGTGATCTTTTCTTTCTAATCTTATACTGAATTCAGGTGTTAAGTCTACTATTTAGAGGCAATTGTTTTCTTATCGATTTTACATCTCTTGTCCATCTAGAAGCTCCAGAACAACGTGGAGAGCAGCAGTGAGTGCTGCCATTCTTGTCTCTGACTTAAATAGGAGTGCTTCTAATATTTTACTATTTAAAAAACTGTTTGCTATAGATCCTGATTGTTATTTTAACAAGGATGTTCCCTATTTTACTTAGCTTTAGTAACTTTTTATAAGAATGGACATTAAAGCTACCATCTCTTGAAATTAGAGTATTTTATTGTTGCTTAATCTTTTAAGTCATGTAATTATAAGACTGATTCAACATTCTTACTTTCCTGAGTAAATCACAGTTGATCAAAACATTTTTAAATCTTTAAAATTATTTTTAATAAAATGTAAAATTTTTTTAATTAAAAAATTATTGCTAAAATAATATCAGCATTGTTTCTAAGGAACTTTGCATGTATGATCATAAGTAAGATCGATAATTTCTTCATTCTTTTTCATTGATGTGTTGATTGTTTTAAAGCTCTTCATCTGGTTTGGATATGAAGTTAGCTAGGATCACAGAATTAGTAGAGTTGCTTAAATTTGTATTTTTATGGTCTGGAACAGTTTATATGGCATAGATTCATTTTATTCAGTAAAGATTAGTAGAAATTACTCATAAAGCCATCTGAGCCTCTTACATTTTAGGAATTGATATGGACTTCCTTTCATTTTATTCTGTGATTATTAGTACATTTATGTAGTCCATCTTGAGTTGATTTTCATCAATATTATCTTTAAAATTTTGATTTAGTGTTTATACTTATTGGCATAAAGTGATATACTTTACTCATAACATTTCATAATATTCTCAATATCTATTTATCTGCCCATTCTTCCTAACGTTTATCTTTCTGTTTTCTTCTTGATTAGTCTTGTAAAAAGTTTGGTTTTTTTTTATTAGTCTTATTAGGCAAGCTTTTTGAGTTGTGTTCATTTGTTTAAATTTCTGTTTCGTTTCAATAAACGTTCTCATTTTCTTTATTAAATACTCTCATATAATTTTGGTTTGTTTTTCACCCATTTTCTAGATTCTTGAGTTTTGGGCTTACTTCTAATTTTCAATCTTCTTTATTTTCTACTATGTGCACTTAAGACTATGCATACTCATGCGGGTACTCACAGATCATTGCATATGTGTTTTCATCGGCATTCATTTTTAAGGAGTTTGCAATTTATTTGGACTTCCTTTTCATTCCAGGAGTCATTTACTAATAGTAATAATAAAATCAGTACTACTAATAATATTAGTAGTAGTAGTAGAGATGTAGTAATAGTTTCTATTACTGACAAGTGGATAGGGTTTTAATTACTTGGCAAGGTATTTTCTTGTGTTTTAGTCATATCATGTGGAACTGTAGTTTAACATTTTATAATTTTTTAAAATTTCCTTTGTGTTAGTTTTTATGAAAGTATAAGATTTATTTCAAATACTTATTTCAAAATAAGTATTCTCTGCTTAAGTTGCAGTTATAAGTTTGTATGTGTGTAAAGGAAGCTTTAAACATATGTTAGAAATATCTATGAAGACGTAGATACAGATCAGATTTCTCATGCACTTATTTCTTTACTCTCTCAAAACTCTTTAGGCAATAGTAAAATACTGAAATAATAATAACCCATAAAGATAAGGATAAAAAAGAGAAATCAACTGTTTATATATATAAATTAAATATTTCAAAGATAGCAAACAGACCAGGGATAAATGAGTCAGAGGAGCCAAGGAAATGAAGCCTTTGTGCCAACAGAGGGGATAGAAGTGAAAATCAAATTGACTTTCCCCACAGGACCCTGGGAAGTTTGGGATTTGGCAGCACCAGTCACCAAGGTTGCACATCTGTACAGGGCAGTTAGATGCCACCCCCCATGCCTTTTCCAATCTCTTTGTCTTCCATGTGTAGCCAAGGAAATATCCCATTCTCATCTCTACAGGAAATGAGAATTTTATTATGTTTAGAATTGAGAGGCTCCAAATGTGGGGAAACCAGATGTAGCGGGGAGAGAAGGTGCTAAATTGAAAACAAAGGAATAAGTAAATCCAAATCCAGAATGGTCTCACCCCACACCTCTTCCCTTGCCCCATTCCCAGGGTGTAGCATTTTGGTATAACCCCCACTATCAGATAGGACATTAAAGGATTATTTTCTGGAGAAATCACAAATAATGGTCACAAATAAAAATGCTTACAAGGTCTGTCATTTGGGGGCTTTACAACGGAAAGACAAAAAATCTGGCAGCCTGATTGCACTGCCATGGAGGTGCACAGTGGCAATCTGATGGGGACACATGGAGCTTCCAGAGAGTTTAAAGTCTTACTCTTAAGTATGAATGGAGAGCCAAAAATTACAATACATGAGAGAAGACTCAACGTGAAAGGCAGAGACTGAGACAAAGAGGGATACAAAAATAAAAGCAAATTAGCAAACTGAAAAGAACTTAGAGAAATAGACAATAGATGGAAGAAAAATTTTTTAAAAATAGTAGAACAAAAGAGATAAAGAGATGAATAATAGAAGAGAAAAGATGAGAAATGTGTTGCATCTATCCAGAAATTCCCATACCTGACTAGGATGAGAATATCCTGGGAGAACATCAAGAAAGAAATAATAATGAGAAATTGCTGGATTGGCTGGATGCATGAAACATCCAGCAGAATGAGCAACAGACTTAATGCCAAGCACATCACCGCAAACTTTCAGAAAACCAGGGATAAAGAATAGATCCTGGGAGTTTCAGAGATGAAATAAACAAATAAAACAAAATGACTGCATACAAAGGAGTAGGAAATGAGATTAAAATTCTTCTTCTCCACTGTAACACTATAAACTAGATGAGCAGACTCACCAATGGCTGCAGGAGGAAGTCTCTGGGGCCGGAGAACATGTAAAGTGCTGGAAATGTGTCCAAAGACTTGGAAAAATATTGACAGGTAGTTAACAGGTCATTTAGGGAGAACACTAAGTAGTTAGAAATAAACCAATTGGCAATGTCAAAAAAAAAAAAAACCCCAAAAATACAAAACAATGGTTGTATACTGCTTGTCTAGGCAGAAAGCAATATGGTCATATTAATATAAACATTAGTTACTGATTTAACAAAAAACTGTGATGTAGACATATTGATTAGATGGGGGAGGGGAAATAAGGAACAGATGTGGGAAAGCAAAAAAAATTTAACTAATAAAACAGGAAATCAGTGTATGATATGCAACATTCATAAATCAAGAAATAGCAATGTAAGCATTGATTAGAAAGGGGTAAAATCATTACTCATGGAAAGCAGGATTGGGGAGGGGAAGAGGTGCAGCAGAGCCCTTTAACACCACTTTACTTTCTTAACTATACATATTTATTACTTTGGTAAAAATATAAAATATTTTAAGATAGTTATGAATATATGCAGCTATATTTATGATCAACTTCGTTAATTGTTTTAATGACCACCCTTATTGAGACATATGATTAATGGCAAAGGATTCACACAATTCAGTTATATAGGATGGTCTTTTTTAAAAAATGGGGATGGTTCAAATGGAGATGAGAGAGAGAGTTGATGATAGATGAAAGACAGATAAAAATGAACCTTGACTCTTGAAATAGCCATATATATGTTGACTTCATTGGGCCAGGGAGTGCCCAGATACTCAGTCAAGCATTATTCTGGGTGTGTCTGTGAGGATGTTTCTGGATGAGACTGACATTTTAATCAGAAGACTGAGTAAAGCAGATTGCTCTCCCCTAATGTGGGTCGGTGCATCCAATCTACTGAAGGCCTGAATAGAGCAGAGACTGATCCTCCTACAAATAAGAACCCCTCACTATCTGCTGTGAACTGAGACATTAATCTTTTCTTGCCTTTGGTTATGAAGAACACTGGCTTTTGGGTCCTGAGCCTGCTGGTTTCCACGCTGGAATTTGTACCATCAGCTCTCCTGGGTCTCCAGCTTATCACCTTCAGATCTTGGGACTTCTTAGCTGCCATAATCATGAGTAATATATATATGTAGTACAATACATTGTAACATGAAAGTTATATATTTTATATATTACATATAATTTAATATGTAAATTATATATTAACAGTCCTTATATATAACTGGTTAACTGATTCTTCTCTGGAGAAATCTAAAACAACCCCTACTTCACACAATACACAAATATTTATTTAATATGGGTCATTGAACTAAGTATAATTAAAATAAACCGGGTTTCTAGAAGAAAAAATAGAAGACCTTAATTATCTTTGAATAGGCAAACATTTCTTTAACAAGACCAAAAATGTACTAATTGTAAAAGAAAAAAAAATTAGTACCTTAGATTTCATTAAAATTAAGGATCCAGGTTCTTTAAAAGATGCAATTAAAATAAAAAAGCAAATCACAAACTTAGAAACATTTTTCCAATACAAAATATCCAACATTGAACTCAAAAGCAGAGTATAAAAAGAATAACTATATAACAGTTTTAAAAATCTGATAATCCAGTAGGAAATTAAGAAATTTGAATAGACACAGTTCACAAAAGAGTATTTAAAATAACCAGTAACCTTATGAAAAAGTATTTGTCATTAATCATCAGTAAATTACAAATTAAAATTTAATAGGATGCTATTCTTGAAATCAAAATAGTTTGGTCATTCTATATTCTCATATCTACATTTTCTTGGAGGTTAAATTTTAACTCCATATTCATTAGTAAATTGGTACATAACTTTTTCTATGTTATTCTTGTCTTGTTTTGAGATAACTGTTGTGCTAGTTTATGCTAGCCACATAAAATGACTTGGGAATTGTACCCTCTTTTTGTTTTTTGAAGGTGTTTGGGAAGGTTTGGGATTGTTTCTTCATTGCTCTGTAGAATTTACCTATAAATTATCTGTGCCTAGTGCTTTCTCTGTGAGATTTTTAAACCATGGATACAATTTATTTAGTGGTTGTAGGAATACTAAAATTTAATTATTTCTTCTTTGGTCAGATTCATTGATTTTCCTAGAAGTTTGTCCCTTTCACATAAATTTCTGACCACTGTCACAAAATTGAAAAAAAATAACCAACTTCTTTAAATTCCTGCTTTTTCTTTTGTTTTTCATTCCTAAAATTGTTTTGTTTGTGCTGCCTCCCTATGTGTTTTCCATGATCTCTCTCTCTTTAGTTGGTGTATTTTTATTAGTCTTTAAAACAACTAAATATCAGTTTTATTAAGTGTCTCTAGTATAGTATTTTTAGTTTAATTTCTATTCTACCTTTAATATTTATCTTCTCTCTAATATAAATTATATAAATTTCTCTTTATATGCAACTTCCTTGGCTTTCCACAAATGAAGTTGTATAACTATATATAACCATGGTTATATATAGTTATATATATGAAATTATACATACATATAGTTTTTATAATATATATAACTATATGTATATATAGTTGAGTATAAAATTAATTTTTTGAAAATTTTGAGTCTTACTGCTTATGCTTTATTTTCATAAATATTCCATGTATTCCTGAAAATATTTTCTCATTAAGGAATCTTAATTTATATTTATCCTTTTTTTCAGATTTTTTAGCTGCTTGGTTCAAATTTTCTGCATCCTCAGTGATTTTTTTACCTTATTCTATCATTTAATGAGAGAGGCATATTAAAATCTCCTGCTATGATGATGGATTTGTTTAATTCTCCTTTTATATATGTTCATTGTTATTTGTGTATTATAAGGGTATGATATTAAATTCAAAGAAGCATAGAATTCAATATAAGTTAACACATTTTATATTCAATAATTATGTTTTGACGTTAAGTCTAAGTTTTCTAATGCTGATATTACTGTATCACCTCCATTTTGATTAATTAGTGCTTATCTAATATAACCTTTATTCTTTTATTTTTAAATATTCTGAGTCTGAATGTTTTGTGTTCCTCCATTTTTTTCTTTAAATGCAAACTGGATATCTTTGTCCTTTACCCAGAAAATTTTGTCCATTTACATTTATTGTGAAAACGGATGTAATTTGCTTGATTTCTACCATTTAATGTTGTTTTGTTTTGCCTTTTTGTTTTTTTCCTCTCTCCTATTATGTACTTTTAAGTTTAGATGATTGGTTTTATCATCTGTTTTCCCCCTTTCCAGTTAATCAATATATTTATCCTCTTCCAAAATAATACCATCATCTTAGAATACTTAGAACTTAGCACTGATGCATGCTATTTTTGCCCAGTATTTTATTTCTACTCAGTTTTTACTGTACATTTTTAAAATTGTATTTATTTTAAATGGTTACTGTTAATTAAATATATCCATATGTATATCATTTTCTTTGTTCAACATTCACTCCAATATCTCAGGACTTTTATCTGGATTATGAATTTTATCTGGACTTTAGAAGTTCCCTTTTTAATAGCTTGTTCTTTTTTACTCTACAAGTTATTATTAGTTGCAATATATATTTATTTCATCTTCATCCTTGCAAAGTATAATTTTATACTCAACTAAGTTGAGAGTAATTTTTCTCAGAATTTTAATGTTATTTTTTTCCATTTTCTCACTTCTAGTATTGCTATTCATAAGTCAAATGCTACTGTAGGTATCATTCCTATATATCCTTCTTCTTTGTTTTCTCCTGCTTTAAAGGTTTTTCTCTTTATCTTGAAGGATTTGCAGATATAGATTTATTCATACTCATTCTCTTTGGGAGTAGTTGAGCTTCCTGAATCTGATGATTGGTATTTTTTAAATCAATTCTGAAATTTTTAGCCAGTATGTCTTTGAATATTGTCTCTCCTCCAATTCTCTGAATTCGTTTATTCTGGAACTCTTAAGGGACATATGTTAGAATTTCACACTCTATTCTCTATGTCTGCTTACTCTGTGCCTTAACTTTTTAATTCCTAGAAATTCTATTAATACTTTTTCAAATGTTCCTGGTAATTTTTTATAGTTGCTAGTTCCATACTCACGCTTCTAAAACTCTCCTTTATTTATTTGATCATAATTAACATAGTTCAAAATATTCTGAATTTTATCATTGTGGTAGCTATAGGTTTTGCATGTTTGGTGATTTTGAGTTTATTTTTTCTGCTAATTCTTGCTGTAGTGGTTCATTTCCTTATGTGATTTGTAATTTTTTTATTTGAGTACATGTTCTCTGGAATTTTATCTGCTCGGGTTTCTTAAGACCTAAGTTTAAAGTGGTTTTTCCAAAGAAGGTTTTGTTTAGTTTTGCTAGGCACATGTGAATACCATCAACCTGAAACTACTTTAAGCTAAATTTTCCTGGGATCTTTAGGCTCTACTGGTAGTGTGAATTCCAGCCCTAAACTCATGTAATGATTTATATTAGAAATTCTTAGGAGAATCTTTCTTTTTTTTATTCCCACCAGTTAGAGTCAAAGCAAGATAGAAAGTATTTCATTTTCTCTGTGGGGTGTGTTTTTACCTCAGTTCACCTTATACAGTTGCTGGCTATATATTTTTAGCTGCCTCTGATCTGATCACCCATCTTGAGCATGCATAGGTTTTGTACCCTGCCCTACTTAGGTGACTTTTAAATATTCTATGCCACATTTTAAAATCTTCTGTAGCAAAAGATTTTCTACAGACAGTAATTCCACCATATTTTTTGGAGAGAATGAGTCCTATCCATTGTTCTTTTACTCCAATATTGTAGAGCACAAATAAGAAGACATCCTAATCTTTCTTTTATTATAATTGACTTTTTCTCTCCTTTCTGGAGTATTCTTTCCTTTTAAAATAAAAATATTTTGCCAGAGTTATGTACAAGGATCTATCACCTATTAACTTTGTAAACATCTAGGCGTGTGAATCTTCATATTTATAGCTCTTTTTATCTGAAACAGATTTATTCTGTTATTTCCTTGATAATTGATTCAGTTATATGTTTCTATCCTCTGTTTTAGAAATATCAATGGTGTATTTTATTTTTCTGCCCTCCATTTCCTCTTTTATCTCAACTCCTTTTTTTCTGGGATTATGAAAAATGGATACTTAAATATTTGAAAGAATATTTGGATATTGTTTTATCTCTTCCTTGTCTATCATCTTGACTCTTAGAATGTCTGTATTCTTAACCTGAAAAGGAAATTCTTCCCTCTTAGAGCTTCTTGTTTGTCCTGTACATTACTAGTTTTATTTTCTTTTGTGTCACTTTGGCAATTTAATGTCTGTGATGTCATTTTTATCTGCATTGTGGCTTTATTTATTTCTTAACAGGTTTTTAGTCATTCAGGAACTATCCATTTCATTTCAAAAGTCTGTTCATTATCATACCTTTCACCTCATTTTACAGAGTTTTTCCCTGAATTTAATTGAAAGCACATGGTAAATAATGTAGTTGATTTTCAGTATGTTATAACTGCCATATTATCCTGCTTAAATAATGCAGAGTATTTTCCTAGGTGCCATTTTTGGTCCTATTATTCAAACTAAAACAAGAAGTCTGCCGAAACTAGGAATATACACCAGACAGGATGCTCTGATTCTCCTCTGACCCCTCCCTGACCACTTGAACATTTTGTTGATCTCAAATTGTAAGATGTGTTGACATAGTCTACAAACCAGCTTAGTCATAATATAACTGGAAAGGAGCAGAGAGAATACTCGGAGACAATCATAGCAGGAAAATTTCAGTTTGCTACAGTTCCCTTTCTTTGTTTGCTGAAGATATCCACCAAGGATTTATGTGAGATTTTCCCTTTAGATCTGTGTCTACTACCATTTATACCATGGTGTAAAATGTCATTTCATCTGGTTTATTTCTTGGCCCCACAGTTCTCTCTCTGGGGAAGGGCCATGGCCACTATACAGAACCTGTTCTACCTGAGGTTTTTGTATATACTGCAATTGTACTTATCCTGAGCCTTAGACCTCCCAGAAAGGCTATTTCCCAGAGTGTTAATCCATAGTAACTAAAGAAATAGAGCTCACATCAGACTCATGGCCTGCCCACAATTCTATTCTTACCACTTAAAATGCAGTTCAGATGGATTCTTCCATGCTCCCCTCTATTTCCATGACTTCTGCTTTCTCAGAAAAGCAGATATGCATTTCCTTTCGGTTATTTCTTCATTCTTTTTGACCTCTTTATACTATTTTTAGTAGTAATTTCTTGCATTTTCTGGCCTATTCATAGTATGTACCTTTTCTCTTTTTCAGTGAAAATATTGGTTTATCCCTTTGTCTATAGTCTTTTTGTCATTCCAGTCAGTATCTGGATGAAGGATGTTAAACATGTAAGTTCACGGCTTCATTTACTCAGAAATCTATCTTAATTAGGCTTTTGCAGATTTTCATGTATTTAGCAAATATTTACCAAGCACCCATCATGCCATACATGTCCTAGGCACCAGGATACATCAGTGAACAAAGCAGTCAACCATCCTTAGAAGGGGAGACAGGGAATAATTAATAGACATTGCTGATAAGGAAATTATACAATATGTTAGAGGGTGACAAGTGCCATAGAAAAAGAGAGAGCATGGTAAAAGGGCAGTTCTAAGAGGATCAGGAAAAGCCTCAATGAGGAGATAATACTTGAGCAGAGGTGTTATATTAGTCAAGGTTCTCCGGAGAAATGGAACCAATAGGAAATGCATAGATATTATACAAAGAGATCTATTATGAGAGATGGCCCACGTGATTATAGAGGCTGAAGAGTTGCATGATCATCTGACTACAAGCTGAAGGCCCAAACATATCAGCGGTAGAGTTCCAGTCCAAACCCAAAGGCCTGAGACCCGGGTTGATGAAGGTGTAAGTCCAGTTCTGAGTCCACAGGCCCGTGAACCAGCAGTGCCGATGTCCAAGGGCAAGGGAAGGAGGATGTCCCAGCTCAAGCACAGAGAGTGAATTCACCCTTCCTCCACCTTTTTGTTCTCATCAGGACCTCAGTGGAGTGGATGATGCCTCCCACATCGGTAAGGATGGTCTTCTTTACCCCATCTGCTGATTCAAATGGTAATCTCTTCCAGAGACATCCTCACAGACACACCCTGAAATAATGTTTCACCAGCTATCCAGGCACCCCTGTGCCTAGCCAGGTTAACACATAAAATTAGTCATCACAAGAGTGAGGGAGGTGGGAAAGCTGGCCACAGGAGTCTCAGAGGGAAGACTGTCCCAGCACAAGCAGGAGCCTCTGTGAACACTCTAAGGCGGCCCAAGCCTGGGACACTCTAGGACCAGCCTGGAGGCCAGTGTAACCACAGCAGAGGTAGCAGGGGTCAGCGGAGGGTGGGAGATGGGGCAGAGTGACAGTCCATCACACAGGGCCTCATGTATACACTGAAGTACCAGGATTGGGTCATTATATGCAAGGGAGTATGGAGGCACGGGAGAGGTTTGAAGAGAGAAGGCTACAACCTACTATATACTTCAAAGGACCACTTGACTGCTGCATTGAACACAGAATACCTGGGATGCAATCAGAAACCCTGGAACCTAGCTGATGGCCTCTGAGGTCAGTGACTTGATTTTAAACTGTGATGCTCACCCAGGCTGCACATGAGAATCTCTGGGGAGCTTTTAAAATCCCAATGACAAGTTTGTATCTGAGACCAATTAAATCAGAACCTTTGGGGTGTGTCTCAGACATCAGTGTTTTTCAAAGCCCCCCAGGGGCCTCCTCTGTGCAGCCAAGGTTGTGTGCCATTTTTTCAACAAAAAGAAGACTCCCTTGGCCTCCTCCACCAAACTGTGGGATTGTGAAGGGCAAAGGCCATGCCTTTTATTTGCTGCATCCATGGCACATATTTAGCACACAACAGAAATGAAATAACCCATGAAATTTCAATTTTATTAAAATAGGAACCCAGAATATTGATGGAAGCATGTGGTTTTCTCAGCCCAGAGCTCAGTGACAGAGGCTTCTGCAGGCTTGTTAAGAAGAGTTTTTGAACAGAAGCTTCACTGCTGATGAAAGGAAGAAGAAAGAGGAAAGAGAGAGAGACAGAGACAGAGACAGAGAGGGAGGGAGGGAGGAGGGAAGGAAGGAAGGAAGGAGAGAGAGGGAGGGGTAAAAACAACTTTTCAAAGATGTGGAAGAGCAGCCCTGCAGTTTTCAGAGGAAATCCAACTTTTTACCTTGAGCAGCAGTGTGCTGGAGGCTCTGTGCCTTGTCTCAGCTACGAAGCTAAGAGAATTTGGTGCAGGGCAGGGCTGCAGTCTTCCTCAGTTCCCCCTGGGGCCCCATCATGCTCTCAGCAGGGGCTCCTTTGCTCAGAGGGGCAGAGGTCCATCCCGACCCACAGAGAGCTCCCAGCGCTGCCACCACCTGCTCCCCGCTGCCGCCACGTTGTGAATTTTCAGCTTAGGTCATCCCTACTGGGTTCATCCCAAGGTCAGGCTCATCCCCCAGGAATGCGGTTCCTCTGCAGAGGTCTTTCACAGCCCACAAGGCCCCTTGCTCATCCTCCCCTGCTCTGCACAGCCGTGCTGAGGCTGTGGGTAAATGTCACACAGCCAGGTGTCTGAGGCTGTCTGCCCACCCTGGAAGCTGGCTGTTCTCCAGCCATCACCTGGCTTTCCCAGTGCGGGGAGCTCCCACGTGTTCAGGATGCAGAGAAGAGCTGCAGCCCCAGCACAGGCCCGAGGGAGCCAACTCCAGAACCACAGGCGGGGGCTGGCCTAGACCCGCATTGTCCAGTAGAAAGCTACTGGACACACGTGGCTGCTGAGCACTTGAAGCATGGCTAGGTGTCTGAGAAACTGGATTCTTAACTTCACTGGTTTATTTCAGTTAAGGTCAAATCAAGGGACCGATACTTGACTCAGCTATTGGAAAACTTCTAAGTATGTTTAAATATGTTTAGAATAGCGTAGGTATTTGAATCTATGTTTTCAACTATAAATTTTGTGATGTCTAAGTACAGATCAAGAAAAACTACAGCATTCAAATTGAGATGTGCTGTACATGTGAAGATTGTGAACACTTTACAAAATGTGGAATATGAACTAGCCTATTAGTACTTTTCTATTGATTACATGTTGAGACAATTTTTATATATTGGGTTAAATGAACATATTAAAATTGGTTTTTTTATTTTATTAAATGAATATTATTAAAAGTAATATTTTATTAAAATTTTTCTTTTTTTTTTTTTAAGTGGCTACTGGAAAATCTAAAGTCACATAAAAAGCTCACATGACATTTCCACTGAACAGCGTCAGCTTTTGTCCAAGGCAGAAGACATCTGCAAGCAGATGGTCTAAGGAGGTACTGAAGACCATGAATTAGGCCAAGTGAACTAGCTCAGAGCTAAGGAATGTCCTCCTTTGATAGGAATTACTGCTCCTTCTTTTCCTCCCCTACAAAAATAATCCTGTTTGTCTCAAATGTATGAGGAGGTAGAGGTTAGCCACCTCCAGCAAGAACTCAAGGCTCATGGTAGCTATTTTAAATTCATATTTTTTAAATTAATGTTTTACTGGGGCCAGTTGAAATATTTTGGTAAGATACTTAAGTAGTATATATGTGTGTAGAGTAAACCTTGAGAGCCACCCTTTACAGATATACTCTCTGCCTTTCTTTTATACTATGGCATAACTTTCAATGCACTGATTTGAGGGTTGATTTTTTTGGGCGAGCATCATGGCAGATTTTTGTCATGTCAAGTCAAATGGAGCTGTTATTCTTTCTAACAGGCATATAATATTCCATGGTATGAATATACTTGATTTTCTTTGGATTCATAGGCATTTAATTTACCATTTCTTTCATATTACAAACAATGCTATAGTGAACATAAAGTTTTACTTACATCAATTTAAACATGTGTGACTCTTATTTCAAGATTTTGAAAAGTGAAAGTTGGGCCAAAGGTTAGCCATATTTTTATTTTGCTAGATAATGCCAAATTGCTCTCTAAACATGTACTACCAATTTATACAAAGGTACTACCAATGGCTGATAATAAAGTGTTCATACACCCACATCCTCACCAATATTTTATACATTTTTTTTCCTTTCCCATTCAAATGGGTGTTCATTGGTGTTTGAGAGCATATTTCCCAGACTTCTAGTGCATTGAGGGACTCTCCCTTTGGGTATTGAACAATTGTACATAGTATGTGAATTATTTTATTATAATCTTTGCCTAATTTTTCTTATTGTTTTTGTTTTGTATAGAAACTCTATATTTAGATATTAAACTTTTGGTAATTTAAACACAGTATTTTATCTCAACCTGCTACCTCTTCTTTTTCTTTTTTAAATTTATTCTCTAACTGATGAATAACACAAATGCAGAAAAGTACATCTTAAGTGTAGAGCCCAGCCAATCATTACAAACTGAACACATTCATGTAACCATAAGGTCGGTCAATAACTAGTTAGTTTGCATACCCAGGAAGTCCCTCTCTGACCCTCCCAATCACTACCCTCTTCCTGTACTCACAGGTAATGATTTCACAGCAACAATCACTATCAAAAGATGAGTTTTGCCTTTTATAAAATTATATAAAAGAAGTATACACCGTGTGTGTTTCTATGTCTCACACTTTATCAGTTGGTCTGTACCATATTTGTAAGATTCACCCACATGGTCCCAGGTAGCTGTCGTTTGTTCCTTTTCATTGCTGTCTAGATTGCATTTAATAAGTATACTATATTTTATCTACCCATTGTACCATTGATGGATATCTGGGCTGTTTTTTCTTCCAAGAATTTGGCTTTTATAAATAATGCTGCTATTGATTCTTATTCATATCTTTTAGTGTCTATTAATACACATTTCACTTGGGTATATGCTAAGGAATAGCCTTGCTGGGTCAGAGTATAGATAACATCAACTTTTCAAAGTATCTGTAGCACTTTATGGACCCACTTGCAACGTTAAAGTTTGGTTGTTCCACCTCTTCACCAACACTTTCTATTGTGAGTCTTTTTAACTTTAATCATTATAATGGGTATATAGTAGTATTGTATTTGGTTTAACTTTGCATTTCTCAGATGAGTCATGAAGCAGAGCCCTTTTTCATGTTTATTTGCCATTTGTACATCCTCTATTATGAAATGCCTGTTTGGGTCTCTCGCATTTTTCTGTTGAGTTATTGTCTCAGCCCAGCCAGTCCACTCAGTGCTCTGAACAGAGAAAATGCATTGTAAATATTTGTTAAGTAAGGGATGGTTAACATCTGAAGGTAAAAAGAACTCTAAAGTATACCTCATTAGTGGTTACAGAAAGCAAATGCCAGCTGCAGGGCCCAGAGAAGAGGGAACAAGGGAGAAATGTGCAGCTTAGAAAGAGGCCCCGCAAGGCCAAGATTCAGCTCTGTGAGATAATGTGGTTGCTGCAGAAACACACCACGTGCCTCTGCAGTAAAGATGAAGTTTGTGGAGGCCAGCTCAGAACAAGGACAGCCTTGCATAGCCAAGGGGATGCTGCAAGAACCCACTGCCTTCCAGCTGCTGAGCTCACCACCAACAGGAGCAAATCTAGGAGAAAAAAGACCCTCTTCCTCCATCCTTGGAGTTCCTTTTAGTGACCCCTATTGGCAGAACTTGACAAACAGCCCACTAGCAAAGCAGACAGGGGGTTTGCAGAATTCTAACTCTAATATTACCAAGTAGGGGGAAATAAGGTGACTTTGGAGCCCAGAGGCAGTAAGTTAATAACTGGCATTTATTGTTGTTTTGTATTGTGTGTCATTTTGTATTGATTTGCAGAACTTCTTCATATATCCTGGCAACAATTTGTTTATTGGTTATTTGTGTTGCAAATATATTCTCTCTGTGATTTATCTTTTTCCCTCTTTATGATGTCTTTTAAAGAATGAAAGCTTTTGATTTTAATGTAGTTCAATTTGTCAATCTTTTTTATGGTAGTACTTTTGGTATCTTATTTAAGAAATCTTTTCTATCCTAAGGCTATTAAGAATATTCTCCAATGTCTTCTTTAGAAGCTTTATTGTTTTCTCTACACATTTAGATTTACAATCTGCCTGGAATTGATTTCTGGGTGTGGCTGGTGTGAGGTAGGGTGAGAGTCAAGTTACTTTTCTCTGCATATTGTTATTCAGTTGACCCAGCAGTATTTCCTGGAAAGGACATCACCTCCCCACTATGGTGTGCCCTTTGTCTTGGATCAAGTGTCCACATGTACCTGGCTTTCTCTCTGGCCTCTTTCCTGTTGTGCTGGCGAATTTGCCCATCCTTGAACCAATACCAGTCTTAATTGCTATAGCTTTAGAATAATTGAATAACCAATAGAATCAATCTCCCCATCTTCTTATTTTTAAGACATGTCCTGATTATTCTTAGTCTTTTACGTTTTCATCAAAGTGTAAATCAGCTTGTCAATTTCCTAAAGACAAAATATCCCAGTATTTTTATTGGGATTGCACACTACATACATAAATCATTTGGGGAGAATTGTCATAGCTAAAATATTGATTCTTCCAACCTATAAACATACTATATAGACCCATTTTATGTAAATTTTCTTTATTCTTAACAATATTTTGTATTTTCCTGTATAGGGGTCTGAGATAACTTTCATTAAATTCCTTCTTAGGCTGTGGAAATGTAATACTATTTCAAATAATTTTTTTTCATTTTTAATTCCTTTTTATTGCTGATAAGTTACTGGTAAATACAAGTAACTATATTTGTGGTAAGTTTTTACATTTCTATGTAGTAAAATCTGATTATTTGTTTTTGTTGTTGTTTCTGGGTTTTCTCTCTTGCTTTGGAAGGGCTTACTTACCCAAGCCTATATAAAATTTTCTGCATTTTATCCTTATATTTTTAGAGTGTTATTTTAAAATGAGTAGGCTTCTAACTCACTTGCATTTAGCTTTATTAATGAAATATTTTGTTTTATTTTTCTAACACTGTAACTTTTCACATATACATGAGTCTGTATCCAGACTCTGCTCTTTTTCACTGATAAAGTGTCTTTTCCCATGCAGTACCACACAATAACTTCTCAATCTAAAATACACTTTTATTGCTTTATTTAATGGTGCATCTTGATAACATAACTCCCCATTATCTTTTTTCCAAAGTTCTCTTAATAATCCTATAACCTTTTATTTTCCATATGCATATCAGATTATATATCTTGAGATGTTGATTAAAAGTGTATTGAACTAATTGATTTGGGAAGAGCTGACAACTCGAATGTGGGGTCTTTCCCTTTAGGAACATATATGTCAACTCATTCATTAAGGCTTCTTTGGTAACTCCAGTATAGTTTCATAGGTCTGTAAGTTTATTTTCCTCAAATAAACTTTTGTTTTGTAAACTGTTAAATGAATAATGTATTAGCATGATCTAAACATTTACATTTTTGTGAAAAGGTACTCCCACAATGTCTCACTCCCATCCCAGCTCCTTTACCTACAGAAATCATTTGTATTAGTCGCTCGTTTATCCTCCCAATGTTTCTTTAGGCAAAGCAAGCAAGTCCAGATACATGTTCTTGACCTTCTCACCTCTCTTCCAAAAGCAGCAGCTTTCTGTGCTGCATATTATTTTGTACTTTGCTTTCTGTCATTTAGCGATTTTAGTGCAGCTTCCTCATTCCTTTTCCTGGATGCATACTGTTCCCCTTGTGTGACTATGACAGCATTTATTTAAACCAGTCCCTTGTAAGTGAAGACATGTATAAATAAGTATATTGTTTTAAGTTTCTCATTATTACATGTTTTCCTATTATGAGAAACCTTCTAAATAATGTCATTTTGTGTATATGCAGGTATGTCTATAAGATAAATTCTCAGTGGTGAGATTGTTGCTTCCCTGGAAATGTTTATGTTTCATTTCAAGTATTGCCCTCCACAGGTGGCATTAATCTGCCCTGAACTAGCAATTTCCATGGCTGTCTTGACACAATTGCTCAACAGTGAGTATTAGGTTTTCCCATTCTCATGGCTCAAAATTGGTATATCAATAGCTCTAATTCATATTTCTCTTGTTATGAGTGAACTTGAGCACCTTTCTTATGTGTCAGGGTCATTTGTGATTCTTTATCTGCCTGTGATCAGCACACATCTGTTGTCCTGATGGGTTTTCCATGGGGCTTCATACGCGTTTTGTTTTTGGGAACCCGGTTTCATATGATTCTCCAATTTCCCTTTAGAGCAATCATTGGAACATCAATTTTATAGATGAGGAAGGGCAGGCAATTTGTCCAAGATCACACCGTTAACTAGGATGCAGGGCTGAGGTTTGAATCTATCTTTGTCTGACCCCAAAGCTCCCTTTCTGCCATGTCACTACAACCACAGTGAGGCAAACCTCACCTGATGTTTGAGTCCAAAGGCAGGACTTAGGCCAGAGTTAGGCAGTCACTCCTTCCGTGTCTGTGGTCTCAGTGCCCAAGCAACCCATCTCACTTCCCCTTTTTTTTTCTTTCTGCTATTCTATTAAACCAACTCAGGGGAAGGTTTTTGAACTGATATAAGGAACTTGTTGCATGTAATCACCTTGCTGATTTGGTCATCAGAGAAAATCCAGACCCTTCCACCATGTTCCCTCTCAAGTGGGAAGCTACACCCTGGACACTCAGGCCCTGGAGCAGGTGTCTGAGGCTTTGCCCACTTGGCATCCTCATCTCCATTTTCTAAGGAAAGAAGACATGCACTTTGGGGATGTCCCTTTGTGGCACTGCACTCAGTCTTGGAGTGCTTGCCAGCCAAAAGGCCCTGCTTTTCCCTAGCCGAGAGCTGGGCACCATTACATCTTCTCTCCCTCTCTCTTTCTCCATCTTGCTCTCTGTTCTCTATGGACAATGCTTGGTGTTCATCTCAAGACAGCAGTTCCCTGAAGCACCTGCCTAGTATTTCCTGTCACTTGGAACCCAAGTTTTCCTGTCCTTCTCGCAGTCTTCAGCTTTCCTATGATTCTTCCAATAAATCCCAGTCTTCTTTTAAGATATCTAGACCCAGTGAACTGGCACACACTGACCTTCCAGCTACAGAGGGAAAGTGAAATGTGCTCAGTCTCTTGCTCAAATGCTGTCCTGCAGGTCACAGTTCTGTGCTCTGTGGCTCCCCCAACAGTCTTTTCCCTGACCCTTGGAGTGTGGGAGGTACAGAGCTGCCCACAGACATGACACTCTGCTGTGTAGCCAAGAGAGGGTGCATGACTGCTTCCCAGCAGCAAGAGTGCCAGCCTCCTCTTCCATACCCCTTCTATGCTGGGCAAGTCTGCAGGGCTGCAGTGATTGTTTACTGAATTGATTTGGGAGAGGTGGGTGAGATCCTACGTAATATGAGGTTTCCTCTGCCTGAACAACTAGATAACTAACTAATTCAAGAAGTGAGGGTTTGACAGTAACTTTGGAAACTGCATAAGCTGACTGAAGTCAGGCTCAGATGAATTCAAAGGGAGCAAGCTTGGCTGAACATTTCCTAAGAAATTACAGAGGGAATTTAAAAATAAGTCTACAAAGTTCTCTACTGCCATGCCAAACCCAGCCTTCTACATCATCAGAAAGACTATTGATTCTGGATAATGATTTTACCCCTGTCAGTGTCCTCATTAGAAAGCAAATGTGTAACAATAGACTTAGTTGTGAAGCAACAGGTTGTAGGAGGCATTATGTTTCAGGGTCATTTGTGATTCTTTATCTGCCTATGATCAGCACATATCTGTTGTCCTGTTGGGTTTTCCATGGGGCTTCATACGGGGTTTGTTTTTGGGAACCCCGTTTCATTTGGTTCTCCAATTTCCCTGTAGAGCAATCATTGGAACATCAATTTTATAAACAAGGAAGTGCTATAAAAGAGTAGATAGGAAATCCTGAGCCCTGAACATAGGCCACCAAAAAATGTCTGGCAGACAGTAATCATCATAACTGTCTCCATCACTATAGAATCCCTAGGGATGCTCAGCAGAGGCACTGAGCAGAGGCCAGCACAAGCCAGCGAGCTTCGAGTCCTTTCCTAAGCAGCCCTTCTGCACATCCAGGTGAGAGGCGGTGGCGTGCTTCTGATGGCATGCTGCCTTCCAGCTGAGGCTCCCCAGAAGCAGGCCAGGAGCACCAGACCTTGGCTTCCAGCTCTAACATTGGTCATCCTAGAAGGCTTCCTGGAAGAATAAGGCATAATAAGGGCTTCAACAGTAAGACTGACCCAATGTGGCCATGAGGATAAAAGTAAAGAAACCTCAAAAGAGACTGTGCTTGGGTCTACGTGCTTTCAGTGTGATATGGAACCACCACATGGGTTTGGGGCCCTGCACCATGGAACCTAAATCCTGGCTCTGTGTTAGCTCTGACTCCTTAAAAAAAATCACTCAGCCCTCTGACCTCATTTGCCTTTTCCAAAACTGGGGATAAAAATGCTTGCCCCAAAGAGTTATTGGGGGATTCAATGAGACAATATATTTTAAAGTCCCTGGTAGAGTCTGACATATAGCAACTATTTGATAAATGTTAGCCCTTAATCTTCCCTAATTCACCAGTTCTGTGATTCATGTCTTATAACAATTGAGTCCATCTTTTAGAATACTGCTATGGCCAAATGAGACCCAGGACTTACAATAACCCAAACCTGAGGCTGCAATGACAGGATCAATCCCACTTGGCCTCTGAGTTTTTAGCTTGGCTGGGTCTCTGCCGAGAAAGAAGACATCCCATGGTGACTATAGCCCCTAGGCCAGGGACCAGCGGTGGCAGGAAGGACCAGCGGCCAGCCATGCTTTCATGAGAGAGGGCCCCACAGAGACCAGGCCTGGCCAGGTGCCTCAGAACTGAGCGGTTCAGAGAGGTTCTCCATGGCTCCCCAGCCACAAGTAGCCTTTGATGGTTAATGTTATGTGTCAACTTGCCTGCACTAAGGGGTACCCAGGTAGCTGGTAAAACATCACTTCCAGGTGTGCCTGTGAGGGCGTTTGAATCAGTAGGGTGAGTTAAAAAGTTCATCCTTACCATGTGGGCAGACATCTTCCAGTCCACTGAAAGTCCCAGTAGGACGAAAAGGTAAAGGAAGGGAGAATTTGTTCTCTGAGCTGGGACGTCCAGCTCCTGCCCTCGGACACTGGCTGGCCTGGTTCCTGGGCTTTCAGGTTCAGACAGGACTTACATCATCTGCTATCTGGTTTCCCGGGACTTTGGGCTTGAACCGGATCTCCACCTCCAGCTTTCTTGAGCTTCCACCATGCAACCAGCAGGTCGTGGGACTTCTCCTTCTCCACAGTCACGTGAGCCAACATCTCACAGTAAACCTCCTTCTGTACATCTGCACATTTCCTATTGGCTTTGTTTCTCTGGAGACCCCTGACTTATACGTGCACCCCATCCAGAGTCGCTCCCTTATGCATCATCATTTTGCCTGTCTTTGCTTGTTTATTGTCTGTCCACCGAAAGAAAGGGAAGCTTCACTGTGAGCGACTAAAGCTTTCTCCCAATGGGGAACTGTTCTGCACTGATGAAGCCAGGGCCGAGCACACACCTCCCAGCTTCTCATAAGAGGAACAAGGTGACTGAAGTGTTCATGTATCAGCTCCTGGCAGTTCTTGGCTGAGAATGCCTCCCTGGACGGGCAGCACACTGACTCCCACATGGCTCTGGGGGCTGTAGGAATCTTCCAGGCATCAAAGTGCATGCTCCTGCCCGTGGACATTGGGCCTGTGTGCAAGAAGAGAGAAAGACAAGGCTGGAGTACAGACAGCATCTGACTACCTCCACACTGAAAGCTTAGACGAATGTATGTGTGATGGGGAAAGAAATGAGTGATAAAGGTGAAAAGCGCAGGTCTGTGGAGTGGTTTTCTGGGAGAAAGAAAGAGCTACCAAAGGTAGGAATGATGCCCCCCATCTTCCTGCCCTCCGGGAGGGACTTCTCAAGAGCTGGGACCGCCTGCCTGTCTGTCTCCAGGCTGAGTCACATGCTTCAGGGTTGCTGCACTTGGCAACCTCATGAGTGTCTTCCTCCTCAGACAGGTGGCACCGTGAAGGAACCCCATATCCTTCTGTCCAGACACCCTGCTCCCACTGGATGGTTCACTGACAAATACGCCCATTCTGTCATCTCTTCACCTCTTCTAAGATAGGAGGATGAGTCAGAGAAAGGCACTGGTTTCTGATGGATTCTGGTTTGTTGCAGCCTCTTAAAGGTTGCACATAAGGCCTTTCAGCCAACTCTTTACACTGTAACTAATACTAGTCAACCTCTCATTATTTTCTGTGGGGAGAGGGGAAAAGAAAAAGAAGACAATGTTGCCAAATGGCTCAGTGGCTAAAACTTCTGGTACCAAACCTCAACTTTGGCCGGTATAGGACCTGAAACTCTTCCTTGGGGAGTGACAAATTTCCTGGACATCTTTTGGAGAAGGCCATTGTGTGATGGCTTCCCACAGGCCAGAAGGCAGGAGCCAGCCTTAAATCAAGAAACAGACCATAAAACCTAAATTAAATAGTAGTTTTCTTCATAGCAGTGCTATTTCTGGTAGTCACTGTCTATCTGCAGTTGAACAGACACTTAGTTACACCATGGGATCTGAGATGGCAATGAAAAGGAGTAAACTACAACTGCATGCAATTACATGGATGAATTTCAGAAATATGGCGTCGACTGAAGAAATCAGACACAGGAGTACATACTATATGAGATAGTGTGTGTCCATAAATTAAAATCAGATAAAGTTCATCGGTAGTATTACAAATTGTGGTGGTTTAAAATATTTCTGCATAATTTTTGACATTCCCTACTTCAGATGATGGAGCCTAATTATTTCTCCTTGAATATGGGCTGGATTCAGAGACTCATTTCCAACAAAATGAATATGGCTGGAAGTGATGGCATCTTACTTCCAAAGCAGGCCAAAAAAAGGATGACTTTTTACCTGACTCCCTGGAGGAATCTGGCTGCTTCCCTGTGAGCAGCCTGTAAGGAGGCCCATGCGGGAAGAAAGGAAGGCCTCTTACAACTTGCCAGCACCAGAGAGCCAGCCTCACGAGCGCCACCGTGGCAGCAGATTCTCCAGGCTTCATGCGACTGCAGCCCTGGCTGATACCTTGACTGTGGCCTCATGAAAGACCCCAGCTCACGGCCACTCAGCCAAGCTGTTTCCAAATTCCTGACGAGTAGAAACTGTGAGAGATAATTCACATATACAATTGTTTTAAGTAATAGATAACTAATCCAAGAAGCCAGGGTACTCCACCTGGGTGAGCCACTGGGGTGGGCTGTCCTGAGACTTCTGGGAATACTGTTAATAGTGTTTCTTGACTTGTGTGCTGATTATGTATGTGTTTCTTTCTTTAAATATAGAGCTGTATGCTTATGATTTGTGTACACTTCTTTATGCATATTACACTTCAATAAAAAGTTCAAAAAATATTTTAGGCAAAAAAATAGCCTCTGACCCCAACACTGATCCCTGTCCAGTACAGTGGGTTGCCACCCCCAGAAATTATTGCTGGGATCTATAGAGGCCACATACTAGATGGGCTGAGCCTCACACCATTTTTTTCCTGTATGCAGTCTCCAGGTAGCCAGGTAAGGAAGCATGTGGGGACAAATACTTGAAAGAACAATTTGCTTTTGCCCTCATTTCTACCTTACGTTGTTTCTTTGCTCTTCCAAAATAAAACAGTAGACTCAGGACCATGTCTTCCTGTCAGTCATGGAACTGGAGATTTTGAAACATGTTAAACAAGTGGAGTGGAATGGCATCCAGTCTTGTGACATTAACATCTGAACTCAGAATTGTGGGAGGATCGAGGCAAGGTGTAGGGTACCCGGCAGTGGCTTAGCTGGAACTCAAGACTTGCAGCCTGCTGACACCACCATGGGTGTGAGTGGTCCACGCTGCCTTCATTTTATTTTCCCTGCAAATTTCATATTTCTACTCAAGTATTTATCAATGTTTCTATCATTGTTACCATCAGAATTGACAAGTTGAGCTCATTTCTTATCTTTTATTTTTTCTTCTCTATTTCCCTAAGCTTGTGAGTGGTTTGGGTCTTAAGCTTAACTGGAGAGGGCTTATTTCCATGTGTCTCCATAGTTAAGTGCACTGATCCATGCTTAATGCCTGTTTCAAGTTCCTCCATGAGTACCGTGTAGGGCACAGTACCCTCTGGAATCCTCTTAGCCTTCCTTTCCCACCTCCTTTCCCAGTCGCCCCCTTCACACATCCTTGATGCATTCCAGCCAAGACTACCTACTTGTAGTTCTCTATTCAGTCCCAGGACATTCCCACCTGTGATTTCACTCCTCCTATTTTACTTTTCTTGCTTCTGCCAATCCTTCAAAATCCTGTTCTTCATCTCTCCTGACAGGAGCCCTTCTTGATCTGTTTACTAAATGTAAAAGTTCCCTCTATAAACCCACTCCATGAAATCACTGTCCTCTCCTTCTTAAGTTTCTTTCTCCCTGTGGGAAAGGGCTTATCTTCTTACCCAATTTCATTGCCAGGACCACTAAGGGCCAAGATGAGGGAGAGTGGATCTGAACTCATGACTGGGTGAATGAAAGAATGAAGGTCCAGCAAAGTGCCCACCAGGTGCCTGACTAACATTGCCAAGAATGGTGTGGGAGTCTAAGTTTGGGTCCCCCCAGAGGCTGACCCTACACAGATTTGACCATGGGGTATACAGGTAGGTGAATGGTAAAGAAAGCTCAGCCAACAAAGGTTGATTCATCAAGACAGCGGCCATGATGGTGCCTAGAGCCATGGAGAGCTGGGGAAGCCCTCCTGAGTGGTGAGGGCCTGGTGCAGTCACAGCCCACTGTCAGCGGTCAGTGGTTGGCGGCTGCTGCTGGGTGTGTGCATTCCCTGGGGTTTCCCACCTGCTATGTGTAGGCAGAGTGGGCTTCAGTTCTTCTGGAACAAAAACCCCTGAAGCACAGCATGCAGACATTAGCACTTAAAAGTTGAAGGGCTCAATGCACACTGGACTGGTAGTATCCGAAGGATTGGGCTTGAGCTGGTTACTCCTGGGCTTATCTCACTGAGCCTTGGTCCTGAGGCTGGGATGATCCATACTGTACGGTCTGTACCACAGATCCATAGCTTCTCTGAGGGAAGGCAGCTGTCTAGAGCCCAGCAGTTCACTAAGAATTACAAGAACACCTAGAACTAGATCAGGCATCCTCCTGAGCAGACACTCGTCCCCAGCAGGCGTATAAGCAGGATGAAACACACCTCCACATGTTGGTGCACACCATGTTCTCCAGCCGGAAGAATTTCTTTCTCATCCATCTTTTGTCTTCTCCTGTTAGGCCTCCTCTCCTCGGGGGAGCCAACAGGCTGCCCTCCAGAAACCTCCACCCTGAGAAAGAGAAGCATCCTGGTCATCTCCATACAGCCCCTGGCCCCAGCTCCATGGCTGGCAGCCACCCCCTCTCCTAGGAAAGGCAGTCTTTCGGCGGCCTGTCACTGGCCTGGAGTTACAGCTTGGAGGAGGTTTCAGCACAGTCACTGACTGGGGTTGGAGCTAAATTGAACTTCCATTCAGTGAACCTTCACAAAGTGCCAGATGGTGCACTGGGCGCCTTAACATATTCACTTTGGGTATTTCTTCCACTGGAACTCATAAAAACAGTAAGAACGTAAAACGCTCTGTAAAAAAATCAACATAACAATAAACTCATTAAAATTAACAGCCAAAATAGTACCTGACATTTATTCAGAATTCCTCCTTCAAGGAGGCAGAGAAACTTGGGACAGTGTGTCAAAGAAACTCGTGGAGGACAGTAAAGTTGACAGTCACGTGGTGACTTCCTGGGATGTTTGGAGATAAAGAGAATTCCAAGCAATGAGAAGTCTCATTGGATAAATATGTCTTCTATTTTGGAATCACTGCAAATACATTCAGATGGAAATGGTTGTGGCTGGAGTTTTTCTGATAATTCCTTCAAGTTGGTAGAAGACGAACCTGATCTTTGCAATGCTGCTGACAGGAGAGCGGTCACCTTGGCCCCTTCGCCACCATGTGTCACCAGCAACGGGGGAAGGAGCTTGAGACATAATGCCTCTAAAGTGCCCTAAGAAGCTGACAGTGTCTTCTCCCCAACAGTGGCAGAAGGAAGTGAGGGAAGTCATGGGCTGCCCCCAGAGAGAGGATACAGCGTGACATTCTCAGGGCTCGCTGCCTGTCATGGTTGGCAGCATCCTTGCCAGCAGCTCAGAAGGTAGGAGAATGTGAATGCTGACTTTCATGGTCATCTGGATCCCAAAAGCTGAGAACCAAAGTTCTGGCCTGGTATCTAATAGATGTCAGATCTGAGTTCACATTGGCAGATATGAAATTTTCAGCGACATTCTGCTAAGTCCCCAGGTCATGGCCAACTCCTAGAAGCCCTGACTTTCCTCATCAGATCCACCCAAAACAAGAGAAGCCCAGTTGCTCTCTGTGATCATGCACTGGACACTTCCCTACCCTAGCAAGTTGCACAATTTCTTTGCAAGTTGCCCTGACAAGTTGCCACTTGTCATTCTGACTCTAGTGCTCAGGCCATGGACTCCCTGAATCAGGGCCACCTGACAATCTCTGCCAACCAGATGTGCTAAACTGTTCAGCAAACACACCCCACAACCTGCCTTTTCTGTACCCCTCGTGCACACAGGAGGAATCAATCAAGATTCTCCAGGAGTGGCATGGTCTAATAGGAAAATGGGATGTGGCCCAAATAATCACATCACAAGCCAACTAGGTCTCAACGTGACACTGTGTCAGAGCCTCATGATGGGCTTGAGGCTGGGACCCTCAGGAATGTTCTGGAAGGGCATGGAGGGAAAGATGAAGAAACTCATGGCAGAAAAGAAGCTTAGAGGTTTTCCTTCGTTCTCAATAGATTGTGAAGAACCTACCACAGTTTTGCATCTCAGAACTTGTGAAATACTGGTGATGTGAAGTTTAAGATAATAGTAACTCCTAGCACTGAGGTTTCCTCAATTAGGGATAAATAGTCATCCCAAACTGCTCTTGTCTTGTTTCTTTTTAGGAAGTAGAAGAGACTTTAGATCCTTTTCTTCTTCAGGTAAGCTCTGTAAATGTCTGCTGGATACCGCTTGGTTGCTCAGCCCAGTGCCAGCACCCAAAGAATCTGTGGAAATAGGTGCATCCCATCTCGGCTGTAAGGGAGGTATATCTTACCTGGCTCTCTCAGTCTCTCGATCCAGGAGGTGGGGAAAGTAGATGAGCCCATGTGTGGATTCCAGGCAGCACCGTAAGCTTCCTGGGCTGTTCCTCCCTTCTTGTCCTTAGGTTTTAGCCTGAAAACCATCCTCCCAAGAGGCCAGCCTGTTCCCGTCACTCAGCTCCTCATCGTGGATCTTTCTGTCATGCTGCCCTTTTCTTTTCCTATGTGGGATATTTTACAATCTGAAATTATGTATTTGCTTAGCTGTTTATTGCCTGTCACAGCCCAAAAATGTAAACAACCTGAGAACAGGGATCTTACCTGTTTTTCTCACCATGCTCACACAAACAGCACCTCTCATGGGGAATGAGCTTTGTGAATATGTGTTAAATGAATGAACTAAGGTACAAATCTGATGAAGTAATTTGACTCAGTGTTAAAATGGTTGGCATCGTTGGTAACTTCTGCAAGTGACAAAGAACAGAAAGATCCAGGTGGACTTGAACCCTGAAAGGGGAGTGCAGGGTACACCTCAGCAGATAATGAGAATTTGGACAGGCTGAGAGTAGAGGGTTGACCTGACATTCAAGTAAAAGGATGGAGGCAGGAATGAACGAAATATTTATGCTGAGCAGGCAGTGGGGAAAAGGGCCTGCCCCAGGGAATAAAGAGCAGCCCTTCTGAGATTGTTCCCCAGTCTCCAGCCTCTCTGAAAGCCAGCCCTCCCTTCTACCAGAGGTGTCAACTTCCTGGCTGACATGTCTCAGAAGATTTATTGACATAATAGACACCATTCTAAAGAGTTGGCCCAGGATCACACATCAAAACTGCAAGTTTGAAAGGATTAGAAACATACTTTGGACACATATTTCATCTTGACTCTAGACTTAATTAAGATATTGCTAGAGCATAGACAAGCAAAGAAACAGCACTTTATTCAGCCATCCCCCATCCCTGGAAAAAATAAAATAAACGTGGACTGCATGGAGTGAGGTATTCATAATTATTTCATGCAGGAAAAAAAATGAATGAAGAGGTATCAGAAGCTCCTATCATCAGTTGCACATATCTAGGTTTAATCAGAGCACCTTATAATGTTAAAATACCAGCCTCTTTATTCTAAGATGTTTGTAGGTATCATCAAATCAATATCAGTTGAAATACTCTTTAATGATGTGATCATTTCAAAATTAGACTAATTTTAATTAGCAACAAAGCATTTTTGGAACAGAAAACCTGTAGCTTTCCTCAGCTGATCCATGCTTCTGTGAACATTCAGAATTTTCCAAAGGGGAAAAAAAGCAGGATTTTACTTCCAGTGAACATTCATCTTGACTTTTCCTAGCATCCAAGTTCCTTTCAGAGAATAAGTTAAGTTCTTAAAGTTCTTGACCTTTCAAAGGTCTCCGAGGTGCTGTTTAGACCCACTGAAATCTAATCCATGTGTTATTCCCAGGCAGTCACATGATGGAAGAAAAAAGACACCAAGAACTTCTCAATTCCAGAGTTCTTGACCGTCCCAATCATCTCTCTGATGGAGTCCCTCTGCTCATCACTTTATTCATTCTACTTCCCCAGAAACCCCAAACTGGAGACCCAAGGACCACCTGCAGATGTTGCCTAAGCATGCTTTTGTTGAGCTGCATAGTTTTAGCCAACATGGGTTTTTAGAAAAAAAATTAAATCAGTTGCCTTTATTTAAAAATTGGGACATTTGATTTGAGATTTAGGTTTCTTGCTTGTTTTAATAAACTAGAAGATCTGAGTATGGACACCAATTGTCTCCTCTCTAATGCAACCCTCTCTCCAGTGGTGCCTCAGCTCTTTTGAATTGTTTCCTACCTTCCTTAACAAGTGACCCCAGACCCAGAAAGGGACCTGATCCTCCTAAGGCGATCTGCTCCTGCCATTCTCCTGGGGTCTGTTACTAGTCTGGGAGTGGCAGGTAACCCGGGTGTGTCCAATCAGAATGAAGGAAAGAGCTCACAGCCTGTTGGGGGAGAAGAAGTTATTCCCATTCACCCTAAAGAGAATAAAAGCATGCAAGCAGCCCCAGCTGCTATGGGACACTGGCCAACAATCCTGAGCACAGCCTGCTGGCCAGAGGAAGCCAAAGCTGACCTCAAAGCAGAAAGAAGAAAGAAAACCCTGGTTTTTTGATGGAACAACTGAGCCACTGCTAGAACATGTACCAAGCCCAACATCTCTGAACATCCAGTTATGCGAAAAAAAGTTTTTAATCCTTATTTGTAAATCCAGTTGAAGTCAGTGCATAATGCCTTCTACTGCTAGAGCAAACCTAATCTTAAGTTAGCAACAGAGCCTCACACCCTCCCCTGCCATAGTTACCAACTAGGACTGCCACGGTGGGGGTCCCGGCAACCCCTGACTGTCTTCCTGACACCTAGGATGAGTCTTTTGATGTTTGTCATCATGTTTGCAATGTTGTTTTCAGATAAAAGAGGTAAGAGGAATATGAAGTATTTCTTGTACCCATCTCATTATCAAAAGTGGGGAAAATGAGACCTAGACCAGAAAGGCTGAGTATTTCAAGGAAAATAAGAGAACAGATTTGCCTTTTCCTCAGCCCATGTCAGTAATTTGTGTCAGCTGCCAGACTCCTGGAGATACATGCATTGGTGGCCGTTGGTCTTGTTGTTAATCAATAAACCTCCTGCAAGGGATGCCCCATGGTGTCCTGTGCATAGACTTGTCGCAGCGCCTAGGCGCCACCGTCAGTGTACATGCAGTCTTTCAAAATCTTTCAGTGAGATTTTGATCCCAGCTGGCCAC